>NW_026712249.1:16886448-17141448 GCF_030504385.1 Musca domestica
TATAGATGTCTCTGTTGCTATCTGGTATTGAGATGTAGATGTGGTTTTGGAAATGTGTACTTTAACTGTTCGAAAAGTACTAGTTGGTACTAAATTTGGTATCGGTTGAAGGGATAGGGCTTGAATCCCCAAAATTGATATTGACGTATCCGTTGGTATCTGGAATTAAGATATGAAGGAGTTTCTGGAAGTGTGTGTTATAATTGTTCGAAAAGTACAAACTGGTACTAAATATGATACTGGGTAAAGGGATAGGCCTGGAATCCTCAAATTTGATGTTGAGGTCCCTGTTGGCAATGGGAATTAAGATATGAAGATGTTTCCGGAAGTGTGTTTTATAATTGTACGAAAAGTACTAATTGGTACTAAATTTGGTACTGGGTAAAGGGATAGGCCTGGGAAATTTGATATTGAAGTTCCTGTTGGTATATATAATTAAGAGGTGTTTTTGGAAATGGTTACAATGGTACTAAATTTGGTATTAGGAGAAGGGATACGGCTGGAATCCTCAGATTTGATATTGAAGTCTTTTTGGTATCTGGGATTGAGATATGGAGGTGTTTCAGGAAATGTTTACTAAACTTGTACGTAAAATACTAAATGGTACTAAATTTGGTAATGAATGAAGGAATAGACCTGGAATGCTCAAATTTGGTATTGAAGTATCTGTTGGTATATATTATTGAGATATAGATGTGGTTTTGGAAATGCGTCCAATATTTGTACGAAAAGTATTAAATGGTACTAAATTTGCTAGGGCTGAAATCCCGAAATTTGAGATTGTGGGGTCTGTTGGTATCTGAAATTGAGATATTGAGGGGGTTTTGGAAATGTGAACTATAATAGTACGAAAAGTTGAACTTTTGAACTAAATTTGATATTGAAGTCACTGTTGGTTTCTAGGGTTTATATATGGAGACGTTGAAATAGTTTTGGACACAACAATTGGATGTGAGTCCAATGTGAAATGGTTTTACGAACATCCTCCTCGATGAACTTCAAAATGAAAATTTTTGAAGATTTTTTCATAAAAAAAAACTATTTCTAGTTCACCACTTGTCAAAATCGGATCTTAAAATCATAAATAAACATAATTAAAATTTTTATTTTGATAAACAATTTTGTTAATGACCCCGTTTGAATGGCAAGTGTGGTTGTATTGTCTGTTTGTTTTCATGTCTCCAAATGGTTGCCAAATAATGAAAGGCACAAAGCCAACTGGCCAGCAGCTAAGAATAGACAATGAAACAGTTGAGAGTTACTGAGTCAGTTGGCATATAAACACAAAATCCAAAAGACCACATAAAAGGCCCTCTGTCCCCAAAACCCACAATGAATGGGTTTTGGATGATGATGACGATGATGATGATAATAATGATCAGCATGTGTTTATGTATTTGTAACGTCACCTTTCATTTCCACCGGCCAAACAAAAATCCCACAAAAAAAGACCAAACCACAATAAAAGCAATAAATTGGTTATAACAATGCCCATCAGGCGAAAAAAAAAAACGCTAAATAAACAGAACGGGTGGGAATTGTTTGGGGGAGAAAAGTTTTGTCTTTTTTCGCATCATATTTTCATATCGCCGCATATAAACAAACAAAACAAAATATTCCAGCCAACAAAAAAAAAAAAAAATGGAAGCACATTCCATCCATCCATTCATTCATTCAGCCACCTACCAAAACCGTAACCTTGGCCAACAAAATTTGTGTTAAGAGCCAAAACAAAAAAAAAATAAATTGGAACACCATGAAAATCCACCCAATGTTCAATTAGCCGGTCGTATAGAATGTTTTGGTTTCAATAACAAGAAAGCAAATCAATCTATCTATACATTAATCCAACAACAGTCGTGGCGACACAATTAGAACAGATAGATGTTTTAATTGCTTCCGTAAGGCCACCAAATTACCCTGTTTTATGTCCTTGACATAATTGGTCAGGATTGTAAAAATATAATTTAGGTCAAACATGCACGCAGTTTTAGTGCGTAGAATCATTAGGAGGACTTCAAAGTAACTTCAAATTCCTGAAATGAGGTATTGAGAGAGAGGGAGAGAGAGAGAGGTAGGCACCTAATCAAAAAAGGAAGACAATAAAGCCCCCAAAGTGTTTAGAAGATTTTAAAGATTTCTATGAAAACCGTTTAAAACGGCAGTTTTGGGAGATGCATTCGAATTTTATGTCAAAACCAAAAAAAAAAAAAAAGATTTAAAAAGTATCAGTCGGTTCTGTCGACATATGTATGCCAATGTTCGATTATTTAAATATATTTTGACTTCTGATATGATTATTCAAACTCTTGACCCTCTATGGAGTTGGTTCCGAAAGAATGGGACAATATTCTCGATAAAAGTATTGAAAATCGTGATCCATTGTGGGTGAGGTACCATAAGAGGTTCGCAGCTATATATGATCTTCACTACAGATCTGGTGTTGGCAAAAATGTTTGTATGTGTGAAATTTGAATGCTTCTTTGGCTTACTTTGAATCCTATGGGAGGAGGTACCAGAATAAATGGTCTGATCTCTACCATCTCCATAAGATATCTTGTGTTGATGGAAATATTGAGAAGTCTGAATGGAATCGGATGATAATTTCGCGTTTTATGAGCTCCACCGGTATTCAAAATTTTGACCCTTTGTGGGGGAGGTACCAGAAGGAGAGGACCAATATATCCCATCTTCACAACAAGTCTTGTGTTAGTAGAAATAATGGAATGTGTGAAATATAAAGAGAATCTGATGCTTATTTCAGATTTTATAAACGTTTTGGTTATTCAAAACTTTGACCCTTTGTGGGGGAGGTACCAGCAGGAATGGTCCGATCTCTACCGTCTTTATAACAGTTTCTGTGTTGATAGAAATATTCAGATGTGCCAAGCACTGACGCAAATATTAGGATTTGCAAAGTTCGAGCAAAATCGGATAATTACTTCTCTTTATGTGCAGACAATATTTTTTTTAAATTTCGACCATTTGTGGTGGAGGTACGAGAAGGAGTGGACCGATATATTCCATCTTAACACAAGGCCTTTGGTTGATATAAATATTGGGATGTGTGAAATTTGAAGACAATAGGACGCTTTCAACACATTTTATAAGATATGTAATTATTCAAAATGTTGATCCTTTGTGGGGGAGGTACTTGACGGAGTTGGCCGATATTGTTCATTTTCGCGCCTGACCTAGCACTGACGGAAATATTAGGATTTGCAAAGTTCGAGCAAAATCGGATAATTACTTCTCTTTATGTGCAGAAAATATTTTTTTTTTAAATTTCGACCTTTTGTGGGGGAGGTACCAGAAGAAATGGACCGATATATCTTAACACCAGATCTTGGGTTCATAAAAATATTAGGATGTGTGAAATTTGAAGACAATCGGACTATTTCATCGCATTTTATAGGAGTTGTAAATATTCAAAATATTGATCCTTTGTGGGGGAGGTACTTGACGGATTGGACAGATATTGTCCATTTTCGCACCTGACCTAGCACTGACGCAAATATTAGGATTTGCAAAGTTGCAGCAAAATCAATTTATCCTTTCTTTTTCTGTACAGAAAATATAATTTATTGAAAACTTCGACCTTTTGTGAGGGAGGTATCAGAAGGAGTGGATCGATATATTCCATCTTAACATCAGATCTTGGGTTCATAAAAATATTAGGATGTGTAAAATTTGAAGACAATCGAACTATTTCATCGCATTTTGTAGGAGTTGTAATTATTCAAAATATTGACCCTTTGTGGGGGAGGTACTTGATTGAGTGCACCGATATTGTCCATTTTTGCACCTGGCCTAGCAGTGACTCAAATATTAGGATTTGCAAAGTTGCACCAAAATCGGATTATCGTTTCTCTTTCTGTGCAGAAAATATATTTTTTTTGAAAATTTCGACCATTTGTGGGAGAAGTACCAGAAAGAGTGGGCCGATATTGCCCTTCTCCGAACTCGATCTAAGTTTGATAATAATACCAAGTTTGGATCAAATCGAATACTCCCCTCAAGAGTTATCGTCCACACCAGCCAGACAGACTGACGAACGGACGGAAACATCTGATCGACTCTAAATGTCCTAAAACGGATTTAGCCCAAAGAGGTCTAAAACCGTTATTTGGAGCAAAATCCTATTATTGCTTCTCTTCTTGTGCAGATTTTTTTTTTTCTTTGAAAATTTCTACCCATTGTGAGGGAGGTACTAGAAGGAGTGGGCCGATATATTCCATCTTCACACCAGACCTTCTGTTACGAAAAATATTGTGATGCGAGTAATTTGAAGAGAACCGAATGCTTATTTTGGATTTTATGATCGATTTGGTTATTCAAAATATTAACCCTTTGTGGGGGAGGTACCAGAAGGAATGGTCCGATGTCTACCATCTTTATAAAAGATCCTATGTTGATGGATATATTGAGAAGAGCCAAGTCTGAATGGAAATGGATCTTAATTTCGCGTTGTATGAGCTTTATGGATATTCAAAGTTTTGACCCTTTTTGGGGGAGTTACCAAAAGGAGTGGACCGAGCTCGAACTCGATCTAAGTTTGACAATAATATTACAATGTACCAAGTTTGGATCAAATTGGATATTCCCTTTCGAGAAAGAGACCTAGGATCTAAAACCCGTTATTTCGATGAGGCACATTTTGTGTCGTATCAAATGTTATAGAGGGTATATATCATTTGATACGAGCCATATGGCTGAGGGTATAAATAGAATTTTTGTTTTTATTAAATGATATATTTTTTTTGGACAGCGACACCAGTGGATGCTCGGGTACACCTATGTCTTAGGAGTTTTTATAGATAAACTTCTCATTTCGGGTACTGAAAAAATATATGCATTTGTTTTGGTCTGCTCAGAATGGAATAGCCATTATTTATATTTGCCCAGGTTTCCTAAAAATAGTAAACCATTCTATAGTATTTCGTTTACCCATTACATGACATCTATAGATGAGAGACATTTGTAAGGTTTCTATAGGCAGAGGTGCTTTTTCTCATCTAATGTCGATTAAATATCAGCTTCAGGTTTTTAATAAATCAAAAACTGCTTTCTGGCCTTCTAATGGCCGAAAATATTCTTCAGATCGTCTTTAGGCAGAAAACTATATTCAGGTATTCCATCTCCTTCTTTCAGACCCTCTATAAAAATCGTATTGGGAACCACTGTTCCCAAAACTTTTTCCGCATATTGAACAAATTTGACGTTGCCGCCGATGATGATGATGACACTTTACAGTTCAACTGAATTAATCACAATTAACGTCATGAATGAACGAATCCACCAAAAAACAAAAAAAAAAAAAACATCAAAACAAAATAGCAAAAGCAATTATGTTGTTTTTGTTGGTGTAGTGAATAGTTATTACATTTTCGCCTTTTTTTTCTATATTTCGGAAATACTTTCACCAAAGTAGCTAATAACCAAAAACAACAAAAAATAATAATTCATCAAAATGAAAACAAGTGGTATAGGTAGCAGCAAATACGTACATATACAGGGTGAGATGAAAAAACTGCAACAAAGTCCAATTCCATTATTTTTAATTTTTTTTTAATTTTTTTTTTTTGAATTAAAGCAAAAAATGTCGGAAATAGCATCAAATTTTAAAATAAGTTTAGATTTGCTAAAATTGGTCACCTTCGGCAAGAATTATGGCCTTCAAACGGCCAATGAAACGTCACACGCTCCCCGAATTTTGCTCTGCGGTATTTTGGCCCATTCCCGGCGAAGCGCTTGCTTGAGGTATTTTTTAGTGCCAACCTTGCTTCCAAACACAATAGTCCAACGGATTGGTATCCGGAGATTTTGGTGGCGTGCTGGTGGTGCGCTGGAAATGAATCGAGGAACCTCATTTTGTAACCGTTCTTGGTGGCGCGTGCTGAGTACGATGGCCACCTCAAGCTGAGTCTTGTTGGAATGTCCAAGGTCTGCGGCCAAAATGTTTGAGTGCCCAAGGCTTTAATACACCCCCAGGATTTTTTCGCGATAATATTCGGTATTTATTCTGATGCCACGGTCGGTGCCATAAATACGAGTGGAGAGCGACCATCAGCTGTTATCGCGGCCTACACCATCACCATGGTCCATGAAGGTGCACATTTTCAGCTGACCTCTTTGGCGAGTAAACACGATCATTTTGTTTGTTTACAAACTTCTGCAGGACAACGAATGTTTTCTCATCGGAGCGGAGAAAACTAAATTCGGCAGTTCACCACTTTTGGCCAAGCGAAGAAACTCTTTAGCTCTTTTGAGTCAATTTAATACCCTCCACCATACTATGGAGGGTATATTAATTTTGTCATTCCGTTTGTAACTCCTTGAAATACTCATGTCAGACCCAACAAAGTATATATATTCTTAATCAGCGTAAAATTTTAAGACGATTTAGCCATGTCCGACTGTCTGTCTGTACGTCTGTCTGTCTGTCCGTATGTCTGTTGTAATCACGCTATCTTTCGAACGAATTGAGATAGAAGGCTAAAATTTTGCACACATGTTTATTTTGCCAGTAGGCAGGTTAAGTTTGTAAATGGGCCATGTGGGTCCACGTTTTCATATAGCCCCCATATAACGGTACCTCCCGATATTCGGTATTCTGATGAGTTTAGCGACATTATTCACCGGAATTGTTTCAAATTTGTATTTAAAGTTCGTAATGGATACTACAGCCTATGACAGAAAATTGTCTGTGCAGGTCCACTTCTTTGTATAGCCCCCATATAACGGTACGCCCCTATATTCGGTATTTTGATGATTTTGGCGACATTATTTACCGGATTTGTTTTAAATTTGGTATTTGAAGTTCGAAATGGATAAAACATCCTAAGACAGAAAATTGTCTGTGCAGGTCCACGTCTCCGTATAGCTCCCATATAACGGTACCTCCCAAATTCGGTATTTTGATGATTTTAGCGCCATTTTTCACCGGAATTGTTTCAAATTTGGTATTTAAAGTTCGAAATGAATACTACAGCCTAAGGCAGAAAATTGTCTGTGCAGGTCCACGTCTTCGTATAGGCCCCATATAACGGTACCTCCCGATATTCGATATTTTGATGATTTTAGCGAACGTTTGGTTTATTCGTCGGAATTGTTTCAAATTTGGTATTTGAAGTTCGAAATGGATAAAACATCCTAAGACAAAAAATTGTCTGTGCAGGTCCACGTCTTCGTATAGCCCCCATATAATGGTACCACCCAATATTCGGTATTTTGGTGATTTTAGCGTCATTATTCACCGGAATCTTTTCAAATTACGCATTTAGAGTTCGTAATTGAAACTACAGTCTGTGACAGAAAATTGTCTATGAAGGTCCAGGTCTTCGTATAGGCCCCATATACCAGTACCTCCCTATATTCGATATTTTGTTTAGGTACAATTTAGTTTAGGTACAATACTCAGCTAAATTGTTTGAAATGTCGTATTTGAAGTTCGTAATGGATGCTACAGCCTATGACAGAAAATTGTCTATGCTGGTCCAGGTCTTCGTATAGCTCCTACATAACGGTACCTCCCTATATACGATATTTTGATGATTTTAGCTACATTATTCACCGTTTATTTCAAGTTTCGAATTTGAATTTGGTCTTTGGCTTATGACAAACAATGCCGTGTGGGTCCACGTCGTATAGACATCAATATAACGGCTATATTCGGTATTTTTAAATTTTAACAGAATTTTTTAAGGATTTTATTTCCAAATTCGTTATAAATGGTGCGGTGTAAGTTCTTGCACTTTTTGGAATTTCAATGACTTTACCCCGAGCTCATTTTTCAATATTTGCCGAATGGAATATTGCGATATGTTCAGCTCACGAGCCATTTTTCGGCCACTGCGACGCGGGTTTCGATCAAGTCGTCGTTTCTTTCCTTTTCAAACCATTTCTGCTGATGTTGCTGTTTTCTTCCTTCCACTTCCTTGATGTCGGGCTACTACGCTACCAGTATCATGGTACGAGACACAAACAATTTATTCACATTTAAATGCTGGAGTGCTCCAACGTTAGCCTCTTGTGGTTTTCCAGCCAAATACAAATAAATCATCCTATCACCCCTGAATTCCACAACGAATAACTTTTTTCCTGGAAAATTCTCAGCAAAATGCTTTTGTACGCTTATAAACAATATAATGACCTGCCACTGAAAAAATTTTAACAGCTGTCGGACGAGTGGGGCTTAGAAATGACAGCAGTCTGAAGTAGGTTGCAGT
Organism: Musca domestica; assembly: GCF_030504385.1. Taxonomy (NCBI): domain Eukaryota; kingdom Metazoa; phylum Arthropoda; class Insecta; order Diptera; family Muscidae; genus Musca; species Musca domestica. Next base: position 16,894,677 of record NW_026712249.1, read on the forward strand.
TTTTTCATCTCACCCTGTATATACATTTTTTTCAATAGATAACATATTATTGTTGTTGGTATTGAAGTTTTTTTTTTTGCTGTCGCAATGGTATTTCGTTACGATTTAATGATGTCTTCTTTTATTGTTTTTTAACAAAAAAATTCCAAAAAAAAAAAATACTTACAAATTGTTGTTAAAAATAATAATTTATCAAAAACAATTGTGTGGCATAGGGTGAGGGGGCTGGCTTTGGTTTTTGGCCAACCAATAGCTGTTTGAAATTTATGCCTGGTTAAACTCTAATTTGTTCCCTTCTCTTTGGGGCTGGTGGGGGCCGCCATAATACCAATCAAGCATTGCCTTGTGGAGGAGGGGGGGGGGGGGTGGGGGTGTAGAGGGCCAGTGCCAGCAACAAGTAACTGCTAGAGGCACCGACAACACAACAACGGAAGAAAAATTTTTTAGTAATCGAATTTCGTGTGGAGCCGTCTTTCACATTATTTTCCTTGTTGTTTTTTTTCTGTCTTCACTTATTTCTTAATTTGGGAAATTAGTTTCTTTGTTGTTGTTTTTCTTGTTTTGACAAATTACTTTAATTATATTTTAACAAAAAAGCCTTTTGGTATCTAACGAACTGCATTGAGTTGCCCGTGTTACTAAATCGTGTTGTTTAAAGGTAGTCATCAAGTGGCGAATATTGGTAACGGAAGAAAGGCGAAAAATTAAACAAAAACAAAAGATGGCAATGTTTAAAAAAAAAGAAAACAAAAAAACGACGTTAGCAAAACACCTCTCACACAAATCAAAGACAAGGAACGGCAGATAAAGAGTGAGGTGAAAACAAAAAAAAAATGAAAAAAATTAAAAACAAGCACAATTCAATTGCCAGCCCAAAAAAAAAAAAAAAAAAAACAGACAAGAAAAAATATCTTCAAGATTTTGTTATCACCCTTTTGATATCGATTTGAAAAAAAATATATACGACACTCAAATACGTGGGGGACTGAACTGAGATCACCTGCAGTACACAGGGGAACAAAAGTCGGGGTTTTACAAAATTACAAATAAAACAAGTAAAAAAAAAAACAAGTAAAAACCAGTAAAGAAAGTCTTAAAGTCGGGCGGGGCCGACTTTATGATACCCTACACCACTTTGCTAATTTAGTAGAGCTGCGCATAACAATTAAAAGTTTTTATGGGAGAATTCAATCATACACGCTATGATTATGATTATAATTTAAAGTTCAAAGGACTAAATATGCCAAAGCATTTGTATCTTTTAAATTCGGACTTGTATTGCCCATTTGGTGCACATTTAATTTGAAATCGGATAAAAATATATATGGGAGGTATATCCAAATCGGAACCGATCTCGATAAAATTTGGCAAAGATATTTCTGAGCTGTATTTCATATATTTCCCTGAATATCGTTGTTACGCGGGGGCATATTCCGGCTGTGGGTAACAAATATAACAAATCGGATGAACAATATATATGGGAGCTATAGCTATATCTGAACCGATCTTCACCAAATTTGGCATACTAGCTTCTAGACTCAATTCGGTCGTAAGTGCCAAATTTCATCCAATTTGGGCAAATATTAGACGTTTGGTGCACAATCAATCGGTAAATCGGACGAAGTTATATATGGGAGCTATATCCAAATCTGAACCGATCTCGATAAAATTTAGCAAATGTATTTCTGAGGTATTTTTGATATATTTCCCCAAATATTGTTGTTACAGAGTGCATATTACGGCCGCGGAGGACAATAATAACAAATCGGATGAACAATATATAGGGAGCTATAGCTATATCTGAACCGATTTTGATCATATTTGACATACTTATTTTCAGGTCCAATCTGATGGTACGTACAAAATTCCATACTATTCGGACTGATATTACACGTTTGGTGCACAATAAAATGCAAATCGGACGAAGATTTATATGGGAGCTATATCTAAATTTTTACCGATGTTCTCCATTTTCAATAGGGTTCGTTCTTGGGCCAAACAAATGATTTGTGCAAAATTTCATCTGGATAGGGCAATAAATGCGAACTGTATTTTGTTTACAAAAATACATGGACAGACGGACGGACGGACATGCATAAATCGACTCAGAATGTGATTCTATGCAGATCATCAAAAGGAACTATGGGTCTATTATCTCGTTTCCTTTTGCCTGTTACAAACAAATGCACAAAGACATAATACCCAGACCATCTTGTGGTGTAGGTTATAAAAATTGAGATGTGGCAACTCTCACTCAAAATTTTGACCCTTTGTGGGGGTGGTACCAGAAGGATTGGACCGATATATCCCATCTTCACAGCAGATCTTGTTTTAGCAGAAATAATGGTATGCATGACATATGAAGAAAACCGGATGATTATTTCGTATTTAATAATCGTTTTGGTTATTGCAAATTTTGACCCTTTTGTGGGGGACGTACCAGAAGAAATGGTCTCATCGCTACCCTCTTTATAATAGATCTTGTGTTAGTAGAAATAAGGGGATGTATGAAACATAAAGAGAACCAGATGCTTATTTCGTATTTTATATTCGTTTTGGTTATTCAAAATGTTGTCCCTTTGTGGGGGACGTACCAGAAGGAATGGTCCGATCTCTACCATCTTTATAACAGATCTTGTGTTGATGGAAATATTGAGATGTACCAAGTCTTGAGTGGAATCGAATATTACTTTCGCGTTTTATGAACATTCAAAATTTTGACCCTTGGGGGAGGAGGTACTAGAAGAGGTGGACCGAGATATCTCATATTCACGACAGATCTTGTGTTAGTAGAAATAATGGGATGTGTGCAATATAAAGAGAACCCGATGCTTATTTCGCGTTTTATGACCTTCATAGGTATTCAAAATTTTGACCCTTTGTAGGGGAGGTACCAGAAGGCATGGTCCGATCTCTGCCGTTTTTATAACATGTGTTGATGGCAATATTCATATGTGTCAAGTGTAAATGGAATTGAATGTTAATTTCGCGCTTTATGAGCTTAATTTTATATTCAAAATTTCGACCTTTTGTGGGGGAGGTACCAGATGGAATGGACCGATACTGTCCATTTCCACACCTAACTTAGCACTGACGCAAATATTAGGATTTGCTTTTGGAGCAAAATCGGATTATCGTTTCTCTACCTGTGCAAAAAAATATATTTTTTGAAAATTTCGACCATTTGTTGGGAAGGTACCAGAAGGAGTGGACCGATATATTCCATCTTAACACCAGACCTTGGGTTAATATAAATATTGGGATGTGTGACATTTTAAGACAGTCGAATTCTTACATCACATTTTATAAGAGTTGTAATTATTCAAAATTTTGACCCTTTGTGGGGGAGGTACTTGATGGAGTGGACCGATATTGTCCATTTTCGCACTTGACCTAGAACTGACGCAAATATTAGGATTTGCAAAGTTGGAGTAAAATCGGATTATCTTTTCTCTTTCTGTGTAGAAAGGAGTGAGCCGATATTAGCAGAAGGAGTGGATCGATATTGCCCATCTCCGAACTCGATCTAAGTTTAATAATAATATTACGATATACCAAGTTTTGGGCCAATTTGGATACTCCCTTCGAGAATTGTCGTGCGCACCAGCCAGACAGACGGACATCGCCAGATCGACTCCAATTTTCCTGAAACGTATTTGGTTCAAAAAGACCTAGGGTCTAAAACTGTTATTTCGATGAGACACGTTTTGACAGTATCAAATGATATATACCATCTGTAGCCATATGGCTGAGAGTATAAAAAAAAATGGCGTTCAAATAAATGGGACTGTCTAAGATCACCTGCCGTACACTGGAGAACAAAATGGAGTTTTCTGAAACGGCTGATGCTAGGATCTTCGAATTTCAGGTGAGGGTCACTATTGCTCCGAAGGTGTCAGCTAAGGCTGGGTTTTTGGTGATTTCGTATTGGAACGGTATGAAAAGTACTAAATTTTTAAATGTTGTATTGGGATCCCAGTTGATGGTAGATTTGTGATAAAGAGGTGGTTGTGGAAATGGGTACTACTACAAGTGCACAAAAAGTACTAAATAGTACATATTTGGCGCAATTCGATATTGGGTGAACAGATAGTGCTTGAAATCTCGAAATTTGATAAGTGCAGCCTGGTTTTGGAAATGTGTACAATAGTTGTACGAAAAGTACTAAATGGTACTATATTTGGTATTGAATGAAGGGATAGAGATAAATTCTGAATTTTTGGTAACTGTAGGTGTCTGAGGTTGAGATATAGAAATTATTTTGAAAATGCGTACTTTATGGAAATGGAAAATTGTAATATGTATGTTCGAAAAGTACTGAAAGGTACTAAATTTGGTATAGGACTGGAATGCTGCAATTTAATATTGAGGTTTCTGATGGTAGCTGGATTTGAGATATGGAGTTGGTTTTGGAAATGTGTCATCGTTGGTGTCTGTGGTTAAGATATGGAAGTGGTTTCTGAAAAGTGTACCGTTATTGTACTAATTGGTACTAAATTTGGTATTGAGTGAAGGGATAAGATGGAATCCTTTAAAGTTGATATTGTACTAAATTTGGTATTGGGTATAGATTTAAAATTTTGAAATTTGATACGGATTTCGCCGTTAGTGTCTGTGGTTAAGGTATGGAAGTGGTTTCGGAAAAGTGTACTATAATTGTTCGAAAAGTACAAAATGGTAAAAAAATTGGTATTGGGTGAAGGGAAATGGCTGAAATCCTTTAACTTTGATATTGAGACCTCTGTTGGTATCTCGAATTGAGATAGGGAAATAGTTTTGGAAATGTGCAATGTAACAGTAGGAAAAGTACTAAGTGGTACTAAATTGGGTATTTGGGAAAGGGATAGAACTGGAGTTCTCAAAATTAATATTGAACTTTCTGTTGGTCTCTGAAATTAAGATATGGTGGTGGTTATGGAAATGCGTGCTATAAATGTACGAAAAGTACTAAATCGTTCTAAATTTGGTATGGGATGAAGGGTTAGATATTAAATTCCCAAATTTAATAAAATTTGGTATTGTGTGAAGGCATAGGTCTTAAATTACCAAATTTGATATTGAGACCTCTGTTGGTATCTCGAGTTTAGATATTGAGGTGTTTTTTGAAAATGTGTACTATAATTGTACGAAAAGTACAAAATTTGGTATAGGATGAAGTCATAGCTTTGAAATCCTTAAATTTGATAAATATATTACTGATGATGTCTGTAGTTGAGAGAAGGAGGTGATTTTTGGAAATTCGTACTATAAGCGTACGAAAAGTGCAAAATGCTTTGAAATGTACCATTGGCTGTTGGGAGGTCACTGTTGGTGTCTTGGGTGGAGAGAGGGAGGGGGATTTAAGAACGCGTACTATGATTGTTCGAAAAGTACTAAATGGTACTAAATTTGCAATTGAGTGAAGGGATAGAGCTTGAATTCTTAAATGTGATATTAAGGTCTCTGTTGGTATCTGGTGTTGGGATCTGTCGATGGTTTTACAAATGCGTAATATAATTGTACGCAAGTTAGAAGAAGTTACTATTTTTGGATCACTGTTGGTGTCTAGGATGGAGAGATGTAGATTGTTTTGGATAGGTGAGCTAAATGTTACTAAATTTAGTATTCAATGAAGGGATGGAGCTGTAATTGTGAAATTTGATATTGAAGTCACTGTTGGTTCCTAAGGTTTACATATGGAGACGTTGAAAAAGTTTTGGACGGAGAAAATTGGATGTGGTTCCATTGGGTAATTACCTAAGCGCCGAGATTTAAAAACATTAACATTTTAGAGTTAAAACAATACTTTAAGTGAGTTTATACAAAATTATCCTGCAAAACATAATTTCGAAAGCATGCCCCAGAGATAATACTACTCTTCATCAAATTTCACTAAAAGTGAAATTTAGGTCAATTGTATATGAAGAATATATTTGCATTAATGTTGCCAAAAATTCGCGAAATATTTCCTAATTTTTTGATCATTTTTTATTCGGCCTTGACTAATGTCAGATCACAAAAATTTGGGTCCCACCCACATAAAGCACCTGGTCTTTTAATGGTCACACTTTTCATATTTTCTTTTTGGCATATATAAATATTTTCGTTTTAGTGTTCACACCCTGGTGTTAACCGGTTGATTGTAGTTTATTTTATTAAGTGTAACATTTATTGCGCAATAAAAGCATGAATGGACGGCCATATGAACGTTTTACTTAGCATATCTTTAAGGCAATAACCTTTGTTTTTTAATTGGCGGCTTGGGGGAGTATTTTTATGACACTAAAGGGTGGTGCACTACAGATTGAAATGCAATTATGGAAATGAATTGACAAGTAATATGGTATTGTTACACTGTGCAACTTAAAAGAAAATAATTGCAGAAAAATCCCAGTAGATTATGAAAGCAGAGCTAAAAATTGATGTCCCATGTTTTGGCGTATTGAAAATTTGGATCGCAAAATAATATAAATTGAGGGGGAAGGATTCCCAATTTCCACATTTTTTGAAATTTTCCGATTAAGATTCCTTGGATTCCGAGCATTTTGGCAATATAGAGTCTTCGAAAATATTACTGATAAAAATACAAAGACTATTTTGTTGGATTTTGTTAAAGGAGTCAAAGGGCTTTGACCCCTAGGGTCTGGTTAAAAAAAAAAACTCCCTTTAAACGGGGTCTTTACATGTCAAAATATTTAAAAAGAAATATCTGTCTAGGCCCCAGAACACTTCATAAGACTAAATTTTAGCTGAAAGCCAGGAATTCAGAAAAATAAAAAAAAAAACTAATTTTAGGGTTGAAACCGCACTTCATGTGATTTTATGGAAAAATCTCCTACAAAGCATTATTTTAGAAGATCGACATTAAAGACAATATTATTCGTCATTAAATTTCACAATAGGTCACCAAAGAAAATTAATCTCTATTTCCATTACATGTCAGGAAAATATTTGCATCAATGTTGCCCAACAAACACAAATATACGGGGTTAGATGAAAAAAAAAAAACGGCAACCAACTTCAGAACTTCACGCAATACCAAACTTCAAACCACAAGTGGCTATCGTTTGAGCACTCCAGCATTTAAATGTGCCGTGATACTGGTAGCGCACCTCGACGTCCAGGAAGTGGATGGAACAAAACAGCAACATCAGCAGAAATGGTTCGAAAAGTAGAGACGTCCAGGAAGTGGCTCGACGTCAAGGAAGTGGACGGAAGAAAACAGCAACATCAGCAGAAATGCTTCGAAAAGTAAAGAAGCGACTTGATCGAAACCCGCGTCGCAGTGGTCGAAAAATGCATCGTGAGTTTAACATATCGCAATATTACATTCGGCAAATATTTAAAAATGAGCTCGGGGTAAAGACGCAAAAGAGCTTAAGAGTTGCTTCGCTTGGCCGAAAGTGGTGAACTACCGAATTTGGTTTTCTCCGATGGGAAAACATTCGTTGTCCAGCAGTTTGTAAACAAACAAAATGATCGAGTTTACCTGCCAAAGAGGTCAGCTGAAAATGTGCACTTTCGGTTGGCCACCAGAACTCTAGCGCCGGCCATGGTAATGGTGTGGGCCGCCATAACAGCCGATGGTCGCTCTCCGCTCATATTTATCGACCGTGGCATCAGAATAAATGCTGAATATTTTTGCGAAAATATTCTGAAGGGATGATAATTTCGAGGGGTTTTATATGATTATCGCCTTGACGGCTTCAACCATGATGCACCATTGCACAGGGGTCGCGATACGATGCGTCGGCCAAGTCCCTTTGGTATTATTATGGTATTAGAATTCTAGGTTTATTCCGCAGGTACCAATTTGAAGAACAGCTATATGGGCTTCACTTCCCTCCTGGTAAAGGGGTTGAGAACTATCTTACAACTCTGCAGCTCTATGGGTCGCAGCACCCGGTTGATAATGCAACACCACATCGATCCGAAGCTCTACCCGCGATTTGGGTATAAACCACAACCACCGCGTTGCACCCAAAATAGGGGCCTCTCGATAGTCAGGCTAGATCAACAGGGGCTCCTGACACCCGCGGCACCAGAATAGTCTCCGGTCAGACTTCGTAGTCGAAACTACTACCAGTTTATGTTCCATACAACCATGGAAATGGTGATGGTGTGGGCCGCGCCATAAAAGCCGATGGTCGTTCTCCGCTCGTATTAATCGCCCCTGGCAGCAGAATAAATGCCGAATATTATCGCGAAAATATTGTGTATTAAAGCCTTGAACACGCAAACATTTTAGACGCAGACCTTGGACATTCCAACAGGACTCAGCAGCACCATCGCACTCAGCACGCGCCACACAAGAATGGTTACAAAATGAGGTTCCTCGTTTCCTTTTCAAGCGCACAATGGCCACCAAAATCTCCGGATACCAAACTGTTGGACTATTGTGTCTGGAGTATTTTGGAAAGCAAGGTTGGCACTAAAAAATACCAAAATTTCGATCACCTCAGGCAAGCGCTTCGCCGGGAATGGGCTAAAATACCACAGAGTAACATTCGGGCAGCGTGTGACGTTTTCATTGACCGTTTGAAGGTTATAATTCGTGCCAAAGTTGACCAATTCGAACAAATCTAAACTTATTCTAAAATTTGATGCCGATTTCCGACATAATTTGCTTTCATTCCAAAAAAAAAAAAAAAAAAAAAAAAAAAAAAAAAAAAAAAAAAAAAAAAAAAAAAAAAAAAAAAAAAAAAAAAAAAAATTTAAAAATTATGGTGTTTGACTTTGTTGCAGTTTTATATCTCATGTATTGAACCTATACGAAGAGCTGAACCAGCATAGACAATTCTCCTTCATAGATTGTATAACATATTAGGAACTTTAAATACGAATTTTCAAATAATTTCGTTGAATATTGTACCTAAAATCGTCCAAATACCGAAAAACGGGGCCTATATGATATCGTGGACCGATATAGCCCATCTTTGAATTTCACCTTCCTGCAGACAAAAGACTTATCAGTGCAAGATGTTAGCTTCCTATCTTTATTCGTTTTGACTCTAGTGTGATTACAACAGACGTACGGACGGACAGGGCTAAATCGCCTTAGAATTTTACGCTGATCAAGAATATATATAGCTTGCTGGGTCTAAAATTATTTTTTCGATGCGTTACAAACGGAATGGTGGGGGGTATAAAAAAGGGAGAAGTGAGACCAATTAATATTCCGCATCCGCCCCGCCCCATTTTAAGAGGAATGAGGGTTTGGTCGTTTGGTAAAAATATTTCGTTCTAGGAAAACATTCCGTTACATTGTAATATCTCTGGATATTCTATTGCAGGATCTCTTTCTGTGTTCTAATGGAGAACCTGTTGGCATTCTTTATATTTAAAACCTACACCACAAGGTGATGAGGGTATTATGTCTTTGTGCATTTGTTTGTAACAAACAAAAGGAAACGAGATAGACCCATACTTCCTTTTGATGATCTGCATAGAATCACATTCTGAGTCGATTTTTGCATGTCCGTCCGTCTGTCCGTCTGGTCATGTATTTTTGTGAAAAAGTTACAGTTCGCATTTATTACCCGATCCAGATGAAATTTTCCAAACAACATTTGTTTGGCACAAGGATGAACCCTATTGAAATTGGAGATAATCGGTAAAAAATTAGATATAGCTCCCATACATATCTTCGTCCGATTTGCTTTTTATTGTGCACCAAACGTGTAATATCAGCCCGAATAGTATGGAATTTTGCACATACAACCAAATTAGGCCTGAAAATAAGTATGCCAAATTTGATCGAAATCGGTTCAGATATAGCTATAGCTCCCGCATATATATTTTTCATCCGATTTATTATTTTTGTCCTACGCAGCCGTAATATGCACTCTGTAACAACAATATTTGGAGAAATATATCAAATACAGCTCAGAAATACATTTGCTAAATTTTATCGAGATCGATTCGGATTTGGATATAGCTCCCATATATAACCTCGTCCGATTTACCATTTATTGTACACCAAACGTCTAATATTTGCCCAAATCGGATGAAATTTGGCATTTACGACCGAATTGAGTCTAGAAGCTAGTATATCAAATTTGGTGAAGATCGGTTCAGATATAGCTATAGCTATAGCTCCCATATATATTGTTTATCCGATTTGTTGTATTTGTTACCCACAGCCGTAATATGCACTCCGTAACAACGATATTCAGGGAAATATATCAAATACAGCTCAGAAATACCTTTGCTAAATTTTATCGAGATCGGTTTGGATTTGGATATATCTCCCATATATAACATCGTCCGATTTACCTTTTATTGTGCACCAAACGTCTAATATTTGCTCAAATGGGATGAAATTTGGCACTTAGGACCGAATTGAGTCCAGAAGCTAGTATGCCAAATTTGGTGAAGATCGGTTCAGATATAGCTATAGCTCCCATATATAGATTGTTTATCCGATTTGTTATATTTGTTTCCCACAGCCGTAATATGCACTTTAAATTATAATTTCTTTACTGGTTTATTTTCTGGAATTTTATTCTTTATTTTCTGGAATTCTTTAGAAAAACATCCGGGAAATCTCACAAGGTGTTCTAGAAAATGTCCGTTTTGGTTTTCCCACAAGAGGACCCATAAGTCTTCTAAAAGAAGATTAATTTTGGATTTCCTCTAAAAGAACTCCTTTTGTCATTTCCCCATAACGTACGACGTCTCCCATCACGTTAAGCAAACGTGTTCTCCTTATCAAAAAAAAAAAAAAAATAAATAAATAAAAAAAAGCTCCACCTCCCCTCGTTTCAAATGAGGGAAAGCATGTTTATTCAATATAGGAAATACTTTGATTGATTTGAATTTTGCAAAAAAAAAAAATAATAATAATTATGTAAATATATAATTTTCCGCCTCATCTGTTCGATCAATGCCTAAACAGAGGGTGTGTGCTGCACTTGCCTTTGAAGCTTGCTTATCACCAGCTACAAGCTGGTGTTGTTGTCGCTGTGGCTGTTTTAAATAAATATTTGTTATTATTTTCGTTTTTTTTTTTTCTCGCTTCGTTCTATTTACCTAAACGTCATAAAATTTGTTTACATTGACATTCAGTTGATTTGTCAGAGGCGTAAATTATTTGTTTATCGCTTTTTTTTCTTTGCTTGGCTAAAAACTTGTAGCCCATGTCTCTCGTCGTCGGCTGTCTGTCTTTGTTCGTCCGTGAGTAATTGAATTTAATTGTCATCGTTGGTCTTTATTTCATTTTTATGTCACTGTTAATGTTGGCAGCGGAGAGATTCGGCTTTGGAAAGGTTAAACGGGTTTGGAGGTATAAAATTGTAATTAAATATAATTACATGTTTAATACAACAATTGATAAGAAGGGTAGGAGGTTGCCTCCCTTTGTTCTTGGTCTTCTATGAGAAGGCCAACAGATTTTCTGTAAGAAGACCAGTAGGTCTTCTATATGAAGACCAGTTGGTCTTCTATGAGAAGACCAGTAGATCTTCTATGAGAAGACCAGTTGGTCTTCTATGGGAAGACCAGAAGGTCTTCTGTAACAAGACCAGTCTATAAGAATACCAGTAGATCTTCTCTAAGAAGACCAGTTGCTCTTCTACAAGAAGACCAGTTGCTCTTCTATAACAAGACCAGTAGGTCTTCTATGCGAAGACCAGTAGGTCTTCTATGAGAAGACCAGTAGGTCTTCTATGAGAAGACCAGTAGGTCTTCTATGAGAAGACCAGTAGGTCTTCTATGAGAAGACCAGTAGGTCTTCTATGAGAATACCAGTAGGTCTTCTATGAGAAGACCAGTAGTTCTTCTATGAGAAGACCAGTAGTTCTTCTATGAGATGACCAGTAGAACTTCTATAAGAAGATCAGTAGGTTTTCTATGAGAAGACCAGTAGGTCTTCTATAGGAAGACAATTTGACCTTCTATAAGAAGACCGGCTGGTCTTCCACAAAAAGACCAGTTAGCCTTCTTTAAGAGAGCCATTTGGTCCTCTATGGCCGGGTCTTATGTACGAAGACCATTTGGTCTTCTACAAGAGGACCGTTTGGTCTTCTCCAAAAGGATCATTTAGTCCTCCATAAGAGACCATTTGGCCATCTATAAAAAGACCGTTTGGTCTAATATGAGAAGACAGGTGAGTCTTCTACAAGAAGACTATTTGGTCCCCTAAAGGAAGCTTTTTAGGTGTTCCATATTTTTTAATTTGATAGGAAACAAGTTAAAGGGTATCAGTCGGTTTTGCCGACAGATGTATACCCCAGCCTTCAGTTCTGATTATTGAAACTGTTGACCCTTTATGGGGGAGGTTCCGAAGCAGTTAGCCATGACTGTTCAATTCGTATCTTACCTAAGTCTGATATAAATATTACGACGTGGCATATTTGAACTATATGGTCTACTTCCTTTACTTATATCAGTATGTGAAAATTTTTGTTCGAATTGATCACCTTTGGCATGAATTATGTCCTTCAAACGGCCAATGAAACCGTCACACGCTGCCCGAATGTTGCTCTGCGGTATTTTGGCCCATTTCCCGGCAAAGTGCTTGCTAGAGGTGATCGACACATTGGTATTTTTTAGTGCCAACCTTGCCTCCAAAATACTCCAGACACAATAGTCCAACGATTGATATCCGGAGATTTTGGTGGAATGTCCAAGGTTTGCGGCCAAAATGTTTGCGTGCCCAAGGCTCTAATACACCCTTCAGAATATTTTTGCGATAATATTCGGCATTTATTCTGACGGTCGATTAATACTACGAGCGGAGAGCTACCATCGGCTGTTATGGCGGCCCACACCATCACCATGGCCGGCGCTTGAGTTCTGGTGGCCAACCGAAGGTGCACATTTTCAGCTGACCTCTTTGGCAAGTAATCACGATCATTTTGTTTGTTTACAAACTGCTGGACAACGAATTTTTTATCATCGGAGAAAACCAAATTCGGCAGTTCACCTCTTTCGGCCAAGCGAATTTAAGTCTATTTTCTTTCTGTTGCGGTGTAAGTTCTTGCACTTTTTGGAATTTCAATGGCTTTACGCCTAACTCCGAGCTCATTTTTCAATATTTGCCGAATGGAATATTGCGATATGTTCAGCTCACAAGCCATTTTTTGGCCACTGCGACGTGGGTTTCGATCAAGTCGCTTCTTTACTTTTCGAACCATTTCTGCTGATGTTGCTGTTTCCTTCCGCCCACTTCCTTGACGTCGGGCTACACTACCAGTATCACGGTAACGAGCGATGTTACATTTAAATGCTAGAGCGCTCTAACGATAGCCACTTGTGGGTTTCCAGCCAAATATAAAGAAATCACGCTATCACGCTTGAATTCCATCACGAATAACTTTTCTTCAGGAAAATTCGCACCAAAATGCTTTTGTACGCTTGTAAACAATATAATGAGCTGTCACTGGAATAATTTCAACAGCTGTCGGACGAGTGGCTTAGAAATGACAGCAGTCTGAAGTTGGTTGCAATTTTTTCATATCACCCTGTATTACGATTTGCAAAGTAAGAGCGAAATCAGATTATCCTTTCTCTTTCTGTGCAAAAAAAATATTTTCTTTGAAAATTTCGACATTTGTGGGGCAGGTACCAGAAGGAGTGGACCGATAATTCCCATCTCCGAAATCGATCTAAGCTACATAATAATATTCCGATATACCAAGTTTGGACCAAATCGGATACTCCCTTCGAGAGTTATTGTGCGCAGCAGTCGGTCGGACGGACGCACATCGTTAGATCGACTCCAAATGTCCTGAAACGGATTTGGTCCAAAGAGACCTAGGGTCTAAAGCCGTAATTTTGATGAGTCACGTTTTGGCCGTATCTAGCCATATCAATGCGGATATAAAATGATTTGTATATAGCCCAACGTTATTCTACGAAACGATTATACCCTATAATCAAATTTGACATAAAAATAATGTGACTCCTTCCCAGCATTAGTCACACCTGCATAGAAAGCAAAAAAAAAATCGGAATATAAAAATAAAGGTACTTGATAATATTTTTGTTAATAAAATGTCAACGAAATGAAACAAATAACAACTAATTGTCACATAAATACGTCACAGAATAGCCAGCTCTCGCAGCGATTAGACACATTTTTTAGGTTGACTCATTGATCAATGATTTTAGGGTGTCTAGTATTTTTTTTTTCTTTTGCCAAAATAATTTTACGGCTGCCACGATAAGAGAGGTTTCATTAATATCGAACGAAATGGTAAATATTTATGTGGCCAGTAATAAAGAAAAGCTCACAGACATGTATGACAGACATTGAACGTAAATAAAAATTCGAATTTTTTCGATATGGGGAATGATAAATCACAAAAAATTAGAATTCGATTAAATAATGAGAAAAATGATGGATGTACAATTACATGTTAGACATACAACTATTGCTCTGTTACCTGCAAAATCTATTGTTTTTGCATTTTTTTAATATCATAAAGGGAGAATTCCGATACCATATTAAAAAATAATACATTCTTGCAGGTTCTGGAACAAACCATATGTTGATCAGGAAGAATTGTCAAATGGGTGTCTTTATAGCCGTGAGTGGGTTTACTTTTTAAGGCAGGGTACAATTTCAAATAATTATTCAATTAATCTTTGTTTCTTCTAAAATATTTTTTTTCGGGATATTTGATGTACTTACTCAAATTTTATATTTATTTCAATTTACACACCTGAAAATGAAAAAAAATCAAATTTGTATTATATCTCATATTAAAGAAATAAATCAGAAATCAGATAAAAAATGCAAACGTGTCGGCATGAATATGGGTTGAATAAGAAAAACTCTCATTATACCTCAAATTCAGGAAATGTATTACAGTTATATTGCAATTTATTACACTCCTAATCCACTGCAAATTCTCAAATTGTACTTTAAATAGCTGTATTGCATTGTATAACAGTTAAAATGTCATGTATAACAGTTAAACTGTCATGTATAACAGTTAAACTGTCAGGTATAACAGTTAAACTGACATGTATAACAGTTATATTGTGACGCTATAACAGTTAAATTGTTAGGTGAAAAAGATATATTGCAATTTAAACAGTTTTATGGCAGTGAAAAATTATTCTGTACTGTATAACAGTTATCGAGCATTTATTTTGGTTATGGATTTGTTGTCTACTCAGGACACCGCGAACATGCAGTCAGTAAAAAAGCCCAGTGTTGTATTGAAATATGATAAGAGAACTACATTCACTACCTATCGTGAATAATTTTTAACTATGTATAACAGTTATATTGTATTGTATAAAAGTTGTATTGCACTTCAAACAGTTACACTGTGCTTCAAATAGTTATATTGTATTGTATAACAATTAAACAGTCATATATAACAGTTAAGAAGTCATGTATAACAGTTATATTGTCATGTTATACAAATGTAAGAGTCATATATAACAGTTTTCATTGCAATTTTAACCATAATATTACAATATACAAGTTATAAGCACTATATATCCGTCCTTTATATTTATTCCAGGAATAGGATCGTTGTCGACTCGAGCCATTGGCTGACAGAATTTTTGGATGTAATATAATAATAAAATGTAATATTTTTAGATATAGCGAATACATTTTGTCCATGTATAACAGTTACATTGTGTTGTATTACAAGTCGATTAGCTTCATTGCGCTTTAAACAGTCATTTTGCATTGTATAACAGTTAAACAGTCATGTATAACAGTTATATTGTCACGATACAGCTGTTAAATTGTCATATATAACAGTTTTCATTGCAGTTTTAAAATTAATATTACACTATAACAGTTATAAGGCACTGTATAACAGTTATTTTTCATTTATTGCGTGTTTCGGATTGTTGTCGACACTGGATGACAGAATTGTTAAAGTCCAATGCTGCATTATAACACTATAAAGTATAACAGTTATATTATAACAGTTATGTATAACAATTATATTAAAATGTATGACAGTTGTTGTATACAATTTAAATACAGGTTTGATGCGCAAGAGATATTTTTATTGCATTGTATAACAGTTATACTGACATGTATAACAGTTATATTGCGATTTTATATCAATAAAATCACCATGTATAAATTTTTTAGTTCCTTTTTAATATTCTTATGTATGACAGTTTTAATGCACTGTATAATAGTTATTTTACTTTGTATAACAGTTATATTAAAATGTACAACATTTATTTTTCGTTGCACTACATTAATATTTCAATGTACGAGGCTCAATTGGTAAAACTTCGATTTACGAAAATTAAATTGCGGTGTTTTGCATTGTATAACAGTTATATATCGGTGTATAACAGTTTTTATTTGCATTGTATAACAGTAATATTTCGATCCATAATGACTATTTCCAAAATCAAATAGCAACATTGTTAAATTTCATTGCAAGATTGCTTTGTATAACAGTTATATTAGGCATTGCGTCACATATCCTTTACAATTGCATTCAACATATCCCAGATGGCAATGTTTAAGTGACATTTTGAGATGCATACATGTTTTATGTAGATGTATAACAGTTTTTTGCATTGCATAACAGTTATATATCGATATATAACAGTTTCATTGTATTGTATAACAGTTATATATCAACCTATAAAGTGTATTTGTACAATCAAATAGTAACATACTATATTCCACTGCAAGATTACATTGTATAACAGTTATGTTAAACATTTATATCACGAACTTTTTTTCATTTTTTTCTTAAAACAATGTATAATGGTTTCATTGCATCGTATAACATTAACTTTGCATTGCATACATGTAAAAGTCAAATTGTAAGTGCAATTTTTGATTTTTGTCACAGTATAACAGTTTTTTCACATTGTATAACAGTTATGTTTCGGAGTATAACAGTTTCTTTTGCATTGTATAACAATAATATATCGATCCATAATGACTATTTCCACAATCAAATAGTAGCATTGTTAAATTTGACTGCAAGATTGCTTTGTATAACAGTTATATTAGGCATTGCGTGAGTTATCCTTTACAATTGCATTCAACATATGCCAGATGTCAATGTATAAGTGACATTTTGAGTTGCATACATGTTTTATGTCGATGTATAACAGTTTTTTCGCATTGCATAACAGTTATATTTTGGAGTATAACAGTTTTTTGCATTGTATAACAGTAATATATCGATCCATAATGACTATTTCCACAATAAAATAGTAGCATTGTTCAATTTCACTGCAAGACTGCTTTGTATAACAGTTATATTAGGCATTGCGTAAGATATCCTTTACAATTTCATTGAACATATGCCAGATGTCAATGTGCAAGTGACATATTGAGTTACATATATGTTTTATGTCGATGTATAAGTTTTTTTTGCAATGTATAACAGTTATATATAGGTGTATAACAGTTTCTTCATATTGTATAACAGTAATATATAGATCTATAAAGACAATTTGCTCCATCAAATACAAATATTGTAATATTTCACTGCATGATTGCATTGTATAACAGTTATATTAGACATTTTACATCAACTTTTTCCTTCATCGCGAATATTTAAAAAATTTATAAAGGGTGTATACCTCCGTAAAAGAGCCCAGCTTCAGGGAATTATTAAACCTTAAAACCACTATATTGAGTCATAATTTTCTTTTTCAAATCCAAAAAAACGCACACAAATGTCAAAGCATAAAATGCAATATCATGTATGATAATTTACAAATGCTACCTTGCACTAAGGTCAAAAGATAGACACAGACAATAGTTGGTAATGACATGCTATGGTTGGCACAGTCATCAGGGGCGGTTCAGCCTGTAGGTGGTGCCAAATGTAACTCATTGATATAAACAGCGAAAAAAAAAAACAGTCACACAAAAGAATGACAACACTGCAACCCGGCATTAGGCCAAATGTTTTTAGAAACATGACTTTGTGTGTTTTGTGATAATTGAAATGTATCGCGTTTCTTAGATGAGGTCGATATTTCTATGTAAAGAGAGCAGGTCAAAAAAAACGTATACAGTGGCCAATAGCAGTGTAGATTTTTAATATTTTCCTCATTAGTACGAAGGTTGTTTACATATCCTATCTCCAAAGGCTCAAAAGATTTTCATTTTTCTGCACCATTTATTAGATCCACAGACTTCAATTGCCTTGGAAAATTTTCTCATTTGTGTAAGATTCGCCTTTGTTTGCCTTTTAATTCATATTTCCGCTTTTAACCCCAATATAAACACTTCTGTGACCCAATCTAATACACCAACCAACATTACAATAACAATTCCATGCACACAATGCAAACTTTGCAATAGCAACAACAACAACGAAATCAAAAAACACATTGCCGTTAAGAGCCAATATTTTGTAATCTTGCATTTTCGTAATTCCCCACACTCTCGATTACCGTCATTTTTGCAAAAGAGATTAATGCAGGTGAGAGAAATAACAATGAGTTAATCCCGTTTTATCTTTTATTTGGAGTAAAGAAATGAAAAAAGAAAAAAACATAACAAAACCACTTGTAATCAAGAGACCTTGGCTCAGAGAAAATGTAAATTAGAGGAAGAGAGAATGCTATCAACAATGGATTAATCCCATTGTAGTTACTATTTGATTGAAACAAAAAAAAAACAAAAGACCATGTCTCAGAGAGATGTTAATATTAAGGGGAAGTAGAGAGAGAATGAATTTATCCCGTTTGAAAAAAATAAAAACAAAACACCTGTAATCATGATTTCCCCCCAATTATAGAGAGAGAAGACAAATGATGGGGAGAAAGAGAAATTAAAGCTGAGCTTAACTCAAAGACACAAGATGATGTTTGATTTTGTTTTTTCTTTGCTTCAAAGTCAATTAAAAGTTGAATGAAGAGGGCAACGGTTTGGACATAAACATACATGCACACACACATTTGTGTGGGGGGAAGGTATGGTATGTGGCGAAGTGGGTATATGTTTGTGTTTGATAGTAAAAAACAAAGTGTGAATTTCCTTTTTCTTTTTTGGTTTTGCAGTGTTTAGTTGTTGGAACTTAGTTTAAAATCAACCGTCAAATCGAAAGGTAATCAAAACGAGTGTAACGAAGCTGGTCGGTCGTTCGTTTGTTAGCTTGCTCGTTCGTCCATCTACAAATACAATAACAAAATATACGCACGTGATAGTAAACAAGGCATTGGTGTCGTTGTTATTATTGTTGGATTAGAAATGTAATGGCGGTGGGGAATGGGAAAGAGGGGAATTTACTCATCGTCACCAGAAAAAAAAACGAGATAGATGGGTGTTGGATAGATAGATAAATGGAGCATTGTCTGATATGAATTTGGAAATAGAGCAGTGGTCACTCGGCTGTTGTTGTTATTGTTATTATTTTCATTGTTGTCGATTGCTTAACCCCACCACACAACCACCTGTGAGTGTTTGTTTTGTTGTTGTTGTGGTGTTCCTGTGTGTGAAATGTGATTTAATCGGGTATTGTGTTATTGTGCCATGCCATTGGAGAAGTAGACTGTGGGAGGCAGGCATGGTGGTAGTGATTGTTTGAATGGGTGGATGGATGGATAGGTTGATAGTTACCTTTCTAAATTTCATTGTTTGAAAGTTAACCAACAATTGACGTTTTTGCAATCCTCCTCAGAGGGTCTGTTGGGCATATCAATCATATCTCATCAACGTCATCATCAAAAATGATTTGCAAATAAATATCAAAAAAAAAAAAAAAATGAAGAGTGGGAGGTGGTGACAAACTAAAATACGACCCGCTACATACAAAAATACATATGTTCCGTGTAATAACAGCCACAACTGAAATACATACATGTAATCTTATCTGAAGTTTTATAGTTTCGCAGAATTAGCAATGGTAGAAAATACTGCAAATCGAAATGAAAAAGTAAAAAATATAGACAATAAATGAATCATAAATTGTTTTTGGTGACAAAATGACGGGACCACCTGTTCGAGGTGGATATTTGCGAATAAACATTTACAAACCCCCAGAAAAAAAAATTCATAAAAATGATAAAAATTTATGACAACAGAAAACAAAAACACTAGTGTTTACGGATATGTTTTGTTGTTGTTAAAAATAAAAACTTGTTTGACAAATTGCATGTATCCAGCGCAACAGTGTTGGCTGAATTTTAAACGAAACAAAAAAAACTTTTTTTTCAAACACGATAACTGGGCTAATGACATTATTTCACTAATATAAACTGAAAACAAAAAATAAATAAAATATTTTTGAATGAAATCCATTGTGGAAAAAAGAAGACAAATGGGGTAAATTTATGATAACATATGGAATAAATTAAAAAAAAAAATCTATTTAAAATAGTTTATAAAAATATTTGATAAAAATCCATGATTAAAAAAAATGGTGTGCAGAAATAATACTTAAAAAATTCACTTAAAAAAATATTGATAAAAATTAGTTAAAAGAAATATTCTTTTTAAAAACATTTATGGCTACGAAAAATTATAATAAAATTATGTTAACTTTTTCCAATTTTTTTTTTTTTTTTTTTGATAATGCTCTTCTTGGGCAGGCTTTTTCTTTTAAACCTTCATGAAATATAAAAATATTCTTTAAAAAAAATGTAGGAAATATTCTTTAAACAATTTAGGAAAATTTTTAATCCCCGAATATGAAAAACATTTTAGTTAAAATTTAAAAAGATGAGTTATAAAATTTAAAAATATATATATAAAATTTCTTTGAAGAAATACGGGTTTAAAAATTCACGATTATTTAAAATGATAAGTAAAAAATATTAATTTTATTTTTTAGTAACCGTACATTTATAAACTTTTTTAGTCATGCATTTTCTTAAAAATTCATGACCATTTATTTCTAGAATGGTCAATAAATAAACGAATATAAACAAAACTTTAAATAATTTTTTTTTTAATTTAAAAAAAACACAATTTCTTCGCTGTTTTTTAAATATTTATAAAATTACAAAAAAAATATGTATATTTAAAAAAAATTGATTACCAAAAATTTTTTTTAATATTTAAAAAAAATGCCGAAAGAAAATTATGATTTAAAAAAATACCTGATTACAAAATAATTTTCTTTGACAATTAAATGTTTTTTTTTTAATATTCTTAAGAAGTACACGATCATAAAAATATTGTTGGATATTCTTAAAAAAAGTAGGAAAAACAATATTTAAAAAAATCCGCTATTATAAAAAAAATATTCCACGATTAAAAAAAATATAAGAAATTAAGTAAATTATATATTTTTAGAAAATTCATTTCCAAAAGTTCTTTGATTATTAAAAATAAAATTTTTAGAAATAGTCAAAATATTAATTTTCAGAATTTTATCTCTCATCCTTCCTCCAATACCAAATATAGTACCTTTCAGCACTTTTCGTACAATTATGGAACACATTTTCGAAAGCACCTCCATATGTCAAGGCTACACATGAACAGCAATTCTAATACAAAATTTCAGATTTCAAGCACTATCTGTTCACCCATTACCAAAAGGTACCAAATAGTTCCAAGTAGTAATGGTAGTATTTAGTACTATTCGTACAATTTTAGTACACATTTCCAAAATTACCTCCATATCTCAATTCTAGATACCAACAGAGACCTCAATATTAAGTTTCGGGATTCCAGCTATAACTCTTTATCCAATACCCAATTTAGTACCATTTAGTACTTTTCGTACAAGAATGGTGTACATATCCAAAATCACCACCAGATCTGAATTTCAGATATCTACAGAGATCTCAATATCAAATTTGAGGAGTCCAGCCCATCCCTTCACCTAATACAAAACTTAGTACCATCTTGTACTTTTTGGTACGAAATAAAGTACAAATATAGTACACATTTCCAAAACCACCTTCATAGCTCAATTCCGGTTACCAACAGAGACCTCCATGTCAAATTTACTTTACGTACAATTATTGTACACATTTCGAAAAACCGCCTCCATATCTCAATTCCAGATCCAAAACCACCACCATATCTCCATCCCAGATACCAACAGAGACCTAAATATCAGTTTTCGGAACTTGAGCTCTATCCCTTTACCCAATTCCGAATAATTTTGTCATAGTTACCAAAATACCATTGGTATCTGAGGTTGAGATTTGGATTTAAACTAAATTTTGGAATTGAATAAAGGGGTAGAGTTGGAATGCCGAAATTTGGTATTGAGGTCTCGGTTGGTATCTGGAATTGATATTTTGGGGTGGGGTTTGCAAATGGGTATTATATTTGTACGAAAAGTACTAAATTTGGGGAAAAGGATAATACTGAAATCCTGATATTCGAAATGGATGTCACTGTGGGTGTCTGTGGTTAAGAGAAGAAGCTTATTTTGGATAGCTGTACTATAATTGTACTAAATGGTACTAAATTTGGTAAGGGGGGGAAATTTCCGAGCTATAATCCTGAAATTTTATATTAAGGTCTCTGTTGGTATCTGAGGTTAAGATAAACAGGGTGAGATGAAAAAACTGCAACCAACTTCAGAGACTGCTGTCATTTCTAAGCCACTCGTTCGACAGCCGTTAAAATTAAATGATCGTATTTACTTGGCAAAGAGGTCAGGTGAAAATGTGCACCTTCGTTTGGCCACCAGAACTTAAGCGCTGGCCATGGTGATGGTGTGGGCCGCCATAACAGCCGATGGTCGCTCTCCGCTCGTTGTGTTAATCGACCGTGGTATCAGAATAAATGGCGAATATTATCACGAAAATATTCTGGAGAGTGTATTAAAGCCTTGGGCAAGGGAAATTTTTTGGCCGCAGACCTTGGACATTCCAACAGGACTCAGAACGCGCCACACAAGAATGGTTGCAAAATGAGGATCCTTACTTCATTTCCAGCGCACAATGGTCAGTGTCGAACACCTCAAGCAAGCGCTTGGCCGGAAATGGGCCAAAATACCGCAGAGCAACATTCGGGCATTTTGTGACGGTTTCATTGGCCGTTCGAAGGCCATAATTCGTGCCAAAGGTGACCAATTCGAACAAATCTAAACTTATTCTGAAATTCGATGCTATTTCCGACATTCTTTGGCTTTCATTAAAAAAAAATTACAAAAATAAAAAAATAATAAAAAAAAATAAAAAAAAAATTAAAAAAAAAAAAATAAAAAAATTAAAAAAAAAAAATTAAAAAAAAAAATAAAAAAAAAAATAAAAAAAATGTAAAAATTATGGCGTTTGACTTTGTTGCAACCTGCATGTCAGACTACACATGAACAGCGACTCTAATAAAAAATTTCACATTTCAAGCTTTATCTCTTCACCTATTACCATCCTCGGCCAGTATATGCATTTACCCAAAATGCACGATTTTCAATGGCTTTTCCCTTTTCAATTTCCACAGATCATAACTTGGGATATGAATAAAAGGCATTTTTTGTGGGCTGAACCCTTAACCTTCCAATGACAAACAAATCGCATTTTCTATATATCACTTCGTAGGGTGTCACTGCCACCAAGGTGGTATTGATATCAACATCGAGTTACTATCGCTGAACAGCAAAAAAACAAAATTGGTAACTGATATGACCAAAGCTATTGGTTGGATGGGTAAAATAAAGCACAAGAAAAGCCCGATATAAAATAGAAAATAATAAAAACAACAACAACAGCAACAAATACAACAACTATACTGATAACCAAATTCGAATCGTAGCATGATTGAGCCGTATGGCAAAAAAAAGAGACGTCTTTAGTAGGCAACGGACATTCAAAGGTGAAACACGGACAAGTCGATATTTGGAAAAAAAAAAAGTAGAATTTAGGTGGGCTCCCAGGGAGGTTGTGGGGAACAAGAATTTATTGGATTTAAATAGAAATTGTTGTAATTTCAAAAAAAAAAAAATGATAAACAAGTCATTAAATCGCCATTAACTGAATATTTTTTTTAAAATTTTCAAATTTCTTATCAAAATCTTTTTTTTTTTAAATTTTTTTAAGATTTTGAAAAAACAGATAAATAAATCATTAAATCGCCATTATCTGAATATTTTTTACAATTTTCAAATTTCTTATCAAAATCGTTTTTTTTTTTAATTTTTCCTTTATTTTTCGAAACAGTTAAAGGCGCCGTAGTTTGGTTTTTTATCAAAAACTGAAAAAAAAATCAAAGACTTTCCAGAGCTTTGATAAGGAATAACGACAATTTGAAGGAGCGGGGAAAAAAGGGAAGACCCATGACCGCCAACGGAGTTTATGGTAATCATATCAACAATAACTCCCCCCCTCATCATCATCATCAGCCGCCCAGTGGAATACCCAATGTCTCAACCACAAACATGTCTCAACCACCTGTAACCAACTCCCCAACCTCTTCACCCTCCCATCAACCGAATGGCATCGAATTAACGGAGAACTTCTATATCAATAATCGCAATAAACGAAAACATAATCTCAAGATCCAAGTCCAATTGAATGCCAACGGAATTTATTTGCGACGCGAGACCCCCGATCATGATCAGATTACAGAGCAATTGATACGCATGGAGGACATAATTGGTAGCTATTGTGGTGGCAAGGTCAAGAAAAAGACGGGAGGTGTATTGCACTCCTGCAAGCGTAAACAGGAAGAAGATGAGGAGCAGCATCACAGCGAGGGCTCTACAGACAGCCAGAGGCAGTCCCAGCAGCAGCAGGATATTTCTGCCTATTTATATATCTATGCCTATGTGAGAAAGGAGAAACCCCTGAGGCGCATGCGCACTGTGAGAATCCTGAGATTCCGTTCCTTTTTGACCTATGAGGATAACTTGAAATCCGCCGAAAGATGGCAGCGTGCCATCAAAATAAACAAAGGCTCCGACATGCATAGCCTGGGCCGCAAACCTCTACTGATTTTCCTTAATCCCAAATCAGGATCCGGCAAGGGTAGAGTTATGTTCCAAAAGCAAGTGATTCCCGTGCTCAAGGAAGCCGACATACCCTATGAACTGATGGTCACAACCCATGCCAATTTTGCCCGGGAAATGGTGAAGAAACGTCAGGATTTGCCTCAAAAATACAGCGGCATTGTGGTGGCCTCCGGTGATGGCCTCTACTTCGAGGTACTCAATGGCATTATGGAGCGCTTAGATTGGAGAGTTTTGACCCGAGATTTGCCGTTGGGCATTATACCCTGTGGTTCGGGTAATGGCCTGGCCAAGAGTATTGCCCATTGCTACAATGAACCCTATGAGCCCAAGCCCATTGTAAATGCCTCGCTGACATGTGTCTCCGGAAAATGGGCCCCCTTGGATGTGGTGCGCGTCGAGCTTTTGACCAAAGAAAAACAGCAACAGGAAATGTTCTCCTTTTTGGCCATTGGTTGGGGTCTCATTGCCGATGTGGATATAGAAAGTGAAAAGTTAAGGTCCATTGGGGCCCAAAGATTTACCCTGTGGTCAATACACAGGATTCTTAATTTAAGGACCTATAAGGGTAAACTAAGCTATTTGCCCTGGAAGAGAACGGCTCAGGAAACGGTGAGAGGTTCCCTACGGCACAAGGTACGTAAATCGGGCTCCACCTCGGTTTTAAGGCGGTTCCAGGATGCCCTCAATGAGGATGAGGCGGAAAGGCCAAACAATGAAGGCTTTGCCGATGCCTGTGATGGTGAAAATGATGATGATAATGACTTTGCCGACATTATATCCCAATCTACCTATAGTCCGGATAGCTGGGCCTCAGCCAAATCAAATGTCACTGCCTACTATTCCATACCGGGTCATTCGCTGCGCTCCAATCGCAGTGTGGCCACCATACAAAGTCGCATTGAGGCTGCCAATGCCGAGTTCAACACCACAAGGCCCCAATCGAAAATACCCGCCATCACCGAACCCCCGGCTGCGGATTGGATTTGTGAGGAGGGCGAGTATGTCATGGTCCATGCGGCCTATACCACTCATCTGGCCTCGGATTGTTATTTTGTCCCCGATTCCAAGCTGAATGATGGCATAATTTATTTGGTTGTCATCCGGGCCGGGGTTGGCAAGTCGCAATTGGTACAATTCCTTTTGAATCTAAGTGCCGGCACCCATTTGGCCGAGGCTCCCACGCCCCACATGCAGGTAATACCTGTTTCAGCTTTTCGCATAGAACCTGATCTAAGTGAGTCTGGCATACTGACAGTGGATGGTGAAAAGGTTCCCTATGGCAATTTGCAGGCGGAAATTTTCCCAGGTCTCATAAAAACAATGGTGCCCAATGTTCCCAGTCCGCCGGCGGCAGCAGCAGCAACAGGAAATAATGGGTCAGAATAAATTACCAGTCAATTTTGTGGGGAAGATTCCAAAGAGAATTTCATAAAAAAATAACTGGGAAGATGATAATTTGCTATTAACCGGCCTCCCTCCCTTGCCTTTCCCCCTCCTAGCTGTTGGGGAAACTAGAAGAAAAACCCGACATTTGTTGCGTGTAAAAATCAATTTATCTAGGCATGGTGGAACAATGTTGCGAAAATAAAACGAAATAATTGAAACTATGGCCAATAGAGAGGAGAGATGGAGAAACGGGGGGGAGGGGTAAGGGAGGCATATAATTTTGTTACACAGTGATCATCGCCGAGCGAAAAATGCCACAAAATTCCAATTCTTTTTGTTTAATACGTTTTTGTTTTTTATTTTATTATTATTTTAACCCTCCCTAGTGATAAGATAATTTGTAAACGGTGCTGAATAGCTATGCGATTTTTTTTATACAAACACACATAAATATATCTATCTATTATTTGTATATAGTTCTCGTTTTTTTTTTTTTTTTTTTTTTTTTTTTGATAAGTGATATGAAATAACAATAAAAAATTGTTTTAAAAAATATAAGATTTGTAGAGTTTATTGATCTTGAATTTTATTTTTGTGACCAATTCGAAGGGATTTTTTATGGATTTAGATCACATATAGAGATTTATTTTGTTCCGAGACTTATAGTGGAATTTAGCATAGAATATTTTCTCCATTGACATCAACATCCAAAAATACCGCCTAGTGGGATATTTTGCCCCTATTGGCAAGGATTCTTAACCCATTTCCTTGCGAGACTTAATTCTTATTTTTTATTCCCTCAGCCATATGGCTGGAGAAGGTCAATATATCATTTGATACGGCCAAAACGTGGCTCATCGAAAAAACGATTTTAGACCCTAGGTCTCTTTGGACCAAATCAGTTTCAGGACATTTGGAGGCGATCCAGCGATGCCTGTCCGTTCGTCCGTCTGTCTGGCTGGATACTGCGCACAATAACTCTCGAAGGGAGTATCCGTTTTGGTGTAAATTTAGTATATCGTAATCTTATTATCAAACTTAGAACGAGTTCTGAGATGGCCACTATTGGTCCACTCCTTCTGGTACACCCTCCCAAAAAAGGTCGAATCTTTCAAAAAATATATTTTTCTGCACAGAAAGAGAGAAAGAGAGCCAATTTTGCTCCAACTTTGCAAATCCTAAAATTTGCATCAGTGTCAGGTCAGGTGCAAAAATGGACAATATCGGTTCACTCCATCAAGTACCTCCCCCATGGAGGGTAAACATTTTGAAAATTTTTAACTTTTATAAAATGTGATTTAACAGACCGATTGCCTTCAAACTACACAAATCACAATATTTTTATTAACCCAAGGTCTGGTGTGAAGACCGGACCACTCCCTCTAGTGCCTTACCCACAAATTGCCAACGTTTTTAATAACTAAAAGTATCATAAAATCCGAAATAAGCATCCGGTTCTCTTTATATTTCACATATCCCATTATTTCCTCCTTCTGGTACCTCACCCACAAAGGGGTCAAAATTTTGGATATTCATGAAGCTCATAAAACACGAAATCAACATCGGATTCCATTCAGACTTGACACATTTCAATATTTCAATCAACACAAGATCTGTTACAAAAATGGTAGGATAGAATCATTTCTTCTGGTACCTACCCCACAGAGAGTCAATGTTTTGAATAACCAAAACATGAACCTGTATATCCAATTATCTGCCAGAGCAGACGGTGCATATTGCAAATTCCAAATATTAATTTTGAATCG
Organism: Musca domestica; assembly: GCF_030504385.1. Lineage (NCBI taxonomy): Eukaryota > Metazoa > Arthropoda > Insecta > Diptera > Muscidae > Musca > Musca domestica. Next base: position 16,922,623 of record NW_026712249.1, read on the forward strand.
GAAGGTATCATGTGGGTCTGAATAGGTAAGTAGCTGTCATATAAAGTGGTGCGCATTTTGAACTTTAAATGTTAAATTCCAAACTTTTCGAAAATGTCGCTAAAAACTTCAGAACAGCGAATTTAGGAATATACCTTTTCTACGGATGCTACGTATAGACAATTTTCTGTCGAATTATGTTTTACACAATACGAACTCCAAATACAAAATTTGAGAATACGCTGGTGAAAAAAATCGTCAAAAATACTGAATTTTAGGAGGTACATTTATAAGGGTTCTATACCAAAACGTTGACCTATATAGCCAATTATTTGTCAGAGATAGCGTCACGGACTCCAATTACCAAATTCGAAATTATTCTGTTGAATACATGTAGTTGAAATCCTTAAAATACCGTCTACTGAGAGGTATAGTTATATGGGGTCCATAGCAAAACTGTGATCTATACGTAGAGTTCTCTGCAAGGACGTTTCTATATACTGGGAACGCAAACAACCTATTGACAGCAAATTCAGCTTAACATTGTGACTCCTCATTTAAAACCCAGAATATACAATTGGCCCAAATGAAAATTCTCGCCCAGCCTCAACCCCGCTTTAATTTCCCTCAAATTGAGCGATAATTTTTTAAGAAATTCAAAAAATTTATAATTCTGAAATTATTTTTGCCTATAAGGTCCATATATTCGGATAGTACTCCTCGAGGGTTTTGATGATAAAAACTAAAAAAAAAAAAAAACAAGCTAAAAAGTATCAGTCGGTTCTGCCGACGGTATGCGTCTGTCTGTCAATGCCAATGTTCAATTATTTAAATGTATTTTGACATCTGTTGTAATTATTCAAACCCCTCTCTCTATGGAGTGGGTTCTGAAGGAATGGACCAATATTGTCCATTTCAAATATTGTCCATCTCTAAATAAAAATGGTATAAATATTGCGACGTGCCAGGTTTGGTCTATATTGGTAACTTCATCATTATTGAAAATTGCGATCCTTTGTGACTGAGGTACCAGAACGGGTTCGCAGATATATATAAACTTCACAATAGATCTTGTGTAAGCAAAAATATTTGTAGGTGTGAAATTTGAAGAGAGTTAAATGCTTATTTCACATTCTTTGAGCGTTTTGTTTTCCAAAATATTGAACTCTATGTGGGGGAGGTACCAGAAGGAATTGTCCGATCTCTACCATATTTATAACAGATCTTGTGTTGATCGAAATATTGAGATGTGCCAAGTCTGAATGGAATCGGATATTAACTTGGCATTTTATGAGCTTCATGGATATTCCAAATTTCGACCATTTGTGGGGGAGGTACCAGAAGGAGTGGACCGATATATTCCATATTCACACCAGAACTTTGGTTAATAAAAATATTGGGATATGTGGAATTTGACAATCGGACTCTTGCATCACATTTTATAGGAGTTGTAATTATTCAAAATTTTGACCCTTTGCGGGGAAGGTACTTGATGGAGTGGACCGACATTGTCCAGTATCTCACCTGACATAGCTCTGATACAAATTTTAGAATTTGCAGATTTATTGCAATATTCTTTATTGCAAAAACCTTTCTCGTTCTGCGCAGTAAAATATTTGTTTCTTTGAAAATTTCGATCTTTTGGCGCAGAAGAACCAGATAGGGTGGACCGATATGTTCCATTTTCACACCAGAACTTCGTTTAATAAAAACATTGAAATATGCGTAATTTGAAGACGGTCGGACTCTTACATCACATTTTATAAGAATTGTAATTATTCAAAATTTTGACCCTTTGTGGGGGAGGTACTTGATGGAGTAGACCGATATAGTCCATTTTCGCACCTGACATAGAACTGATGCAAATATTAGGATTTGCAAAGCAAAATCGGATTATTGTTCGCCTTTCTGTGCAAAAAATATGTTTTTTTCTTTTTGAAAATATCGACCTTTGTGAAGGAGGTACTAGAAGGAGTAGACCGATTTATTCCATCTGTACAAAATACTTTGTACATACTTTTGAGTGAGATTGAGGCGCTGGGAAAATCCAACAATTAAAAATAAATATTTCCAAATTATCAGTTTCCCAGCGGTCATAAAATATCACATGTGTAGAATTAAGTGATCTTGTGCGCTGTCGCATACGATAATGTGTAAGATAATAAAGGTCATGACCCACACACACAGTATCGATGCGTACAGTGGATAGCCAAGACCACTTGAATGAAGGGACAAGCACCCATGCAATGTTTCTTTTAAATCTAATAATAGATAAGAACAATTGTGTGGCTGCGACTAGGTTAAGTTAGATTAGTTTCAGTAGTACGTAAGGAACATATTTTAAAAATAAAATTAGAATTGAACCAACAACCAAACGATACGGTTGTGTTTTCTCTTCTCCCGCTTAAATATGGTCAATCGAGCCTTCACTTTTTTATAAAGTGGAAATAACTAGCGGCCGTAAAAAAAAAAAAAAAATTGTAGGAGTTTTCCCCCACCAGTGGTAAGAGACTCACTACAAGCAGAAATAGATATTCTCCAGAAATAGAGGAGAATTTCTACACAAAACAAAGTCCGTTAAGGCATTTTAAATATAAGACCATAGGGGCATTTTGAAATAGCCGAAGGGACTAATTTGAATAAAAAAGCCATAGGGGCAAAATAAAAAAAAAAAAAAAAGCCATAGGGGCAAAATAAAAAAAAAAGCCATAGGGGCAAAAACAAAAAAAAAAAAAAGCCATAGGGGCAAAAATAAAAATAAAACGAAAAGAGGACAACAGAAGTCCCAAATAAAAAAAAAAAATATATATACATAGTTTTGAAAAGAGGACAAAGAGTCCCATCTAAAAAATTTTAAATTCATTCAAAAATGTTCAAAGACATAGAAGAAGCTGTCACCACTTTGGCAGACTATTTCGAGGTGTTAACGTCGACGTCAACCTTTGAAAAAGTGAAACACGTCGAGGCATGGAAAGTACTGGTAGAAAATACATATTACCAGTTACGACGGTACTTGAGGATATACCAAAAATATCTTCCAAGCCATATGAATGCATTACCATGTGAGGTGGATATGTGTTTACTGTCGGCAATGAAACTTCTAACAACTCGGAGTCGGAAATCCACAGATATGTACATCGATGATGAAATCGAAGAGTCGATGAAACCTCCATTAGGATGGATGCTCTCCGTAAAATGGGACTATTCAACTTGGGAAGAACAATTGGAAGAAAGCAGACAATTAAACTACGTAGAAAAAAAGGAAGATTACGACAGAGAATTGGAAGATGGTTTGCACGGACAAATGCGAGCCTATGAACACAATTTACAATCTCTGCAGGGGCAAGTAATCAAACTGCGTTCTCAAATAAAAATCGAAGTTGAAAAAAGTGAACGGATATTGAGAAATGCGAAGGCCCACGAAAAATATCTGCTCGCCCAACATGAAGAAAACATGCGGGCCAAGGATGAAGAATTGGAAGAGAAATATCGTGTTCATAAAGGTCAAGTGCGACATCTGGAAACCAAGTTAGAAAATATGAATGAAAAATTAGCTAGTTTGGAAGGAGCGCGGCAAGTCGTCGAAGCTGAGAGAGATGACCTGCCCAAACAACTGACAAATTTAAGAGAGGGACTTAATGCTGATAATCTAAAACAGATTCGCTGCTTAGAAGGTAATATTGTGAAGTTTTTCCCGCCGGCAAGTCCTCAATTTGAGGAACAAGATGATGGAGGAAATTCAGAGGTCGAATCCGCCCCCACCAATGAAGCACTCGGTGAAGAACGAATGGATTTTTACGATGACAACGAAAAGATTGATAATGGGGACTACCTAAATATACATTTGGTAAGAGAAGAAATAAATAATCTTGTTGCAGAAGAGACAAAAGAAGGAAAGCCGTTATGCACAAAAGGCCCCAACATTTACGGCGAATATAATTATTACGACAACGATTCTAACGGAAAAGAACGCATCGAAGAAGTGGGAAAAGCCGAACAAATTTCTCTGGCTCCGGTTCCGAAAGAAATCAATAGCAAACCGTCAATGGCCATTAAAACAGAAGACGACAAACCGAAACTTACCATAAAACCATTGCCAATACTTTTCTACAGTGATGATGACAGTCTGCAACGATGGACTATCAAATCGGCAGCATGGACAATGAAGCCGGCAGATAAAGGTGGCGGTATCGACAAGAGAGACTGGGCAAAGAAATGGAGTCGTTTCCTGAAAGCGGTTACTTAACGAGACATTCATATTATTTTACATAGTATATACATGTTTATATATAGATTATATTTCATATTGTTATATTTGAATATTTCGTGCCAATCATTTTATAAAAAAAAAAAAATACAGTCCACTATAAAAATATACACATTTAAGCCGCCCGGGAGAATGTACAAAATACTTTGTACATACTTTTGAGTGAGATTGAGGCGCTGGGAAAATCCAACAATTAAAAATAAATATTTCCAAATTATCAGTTTCCCAGCGGTCATAAAATATCACATGTGTAGAATTAAGTGATCTTGTGCGCTGTCGCATACGATAATGTGTAAGATAATAAAGGTCATGACCCACACACACAGTATCGATGCGTACAGTGGATAGCCAAGACCACTTGAATGAAGGGACAAGCACCCATGCAATGTTTCTTTTAAATCTAATAATAGATAAGAACAATTGTGTGGCTGCGACTAGGTTAAGTTAGATTAGTTTCAGTAGTACGTAAGGAACATATTTTAAAAATAAAATTAGAATTGAACCAACAACCAAACGATACGGTTGTGTTTTCTCTTCTCCCGCTTACACCATCTTCACACCAGACCTTGGGTTAGTAAAAACATTGCGATGTGTAAAATTTGGAGACAACCGGACTCTTACATCACATTTTATAAGAGTTTTAATTATTCAAAATTTTAACCCTTTGTGGGGGAGGTACTTGATGGTGTGGACCGATATTGTCCATTTTCGCACCTAACCTAGCACTGATGGAAATATTTGGATTTGCATAGTATTAGCAAAATCTGATCATCCTTTCTCTTTCTGTGCAGAAAATATACTATTTGAAAATGTCGACCTTTTGTGAGGGAGTTCCAGAAGTAGTGGACCGATATTGCCCATCTCCGAACTCGATCTAAGTTTGAAAAAAATATTACAAAAATATTACAAAATATTGCAAAAATATTACAATGTTATCGACTCCAAATGTCCTGAAACGGATTTGGTCCAAAGAGACCTAGGGTCTAAAACGTTATTTCGACTGGCACGTTTTGACCGTATCAAATGATGAGGGTATAAAAACAGGTTTTTTTTTTTAATTTCGAATCAAATATCCGAAAATATTTGTGTATTTCGTATCAAACAAACAAAAATGTTTCCGATTTTCTGTTTTTCTTTTGCGAATTTTAAACGAATTCGTCACGAAGCTCTAACGCTTTTTCCACATTCTTTTTCCAAAAAAGACTTGCAGATTCTTAGGTAATCTAAAACAAGTTTTTTACTACTTCGTCCCGAATTCGACATCAGACTCGGAAACTCGTGCAGAGAGAAAACAAAAAAATTTAGCTAGGGTAGGATGTGATATCCATTACGAACTGCAAATACCAAATTTGAAAACTTTCTGATGAAAAGTGTGTAAAACCCCCGTCAAAATGCCAAATATCTGGAGTATTATGGGATTCATACAAAAACATTGACCCATACGTACTACTTACATAAATTTGGAAATTTACCTGGAAAAAGAAAAAAATAAAAAATATTAATATAAATTCGACAAATATGTAATAATGAAATTGAATCTATTTATTTTAAAGGATATTTAAAGCGTTTATAGAAATACAATTCGAATCACTATAATTCAAAAATGTCGCACTTTATTAAAGTCAACCGAAGATCTAAACATTTTCCTGAAGATTCAAAACACTTTCTTGAAAATATAATTAAAAGCAAATTATTATTTGCAATAATCAATATCACAATAATCAATAATCATACTTGGAAATGTCCAAAAAATGTTATTTTTGTTATATTTCCTATAACGCCTTTTTCTTTAAATTTTATGGAATTTAATTTTCTCGAACAAAATCGGACCCCTAGACTTTTTTCGAATAACGCATACAGCTGTCCGTTCTTGATATTATAGAATCGTAAAATATTTGTTTCCATCAAAAAAAAAGTGTTGGCATAATCTAGCGAGCATTTATCAAAAAATATTTGTTTTTGATTACTCCATGATAATCCAATGTAGATTTTTATTATTTCGTAGTTTCAAAGGTTTTTGACTTTTGGCAAAGCTGGCGCTTATCATTTTGGGAAAAATACGAACGAAAAAAATGCATTTTTGATATCAAGTGACGATTATTTTCAATTTGTCTGCGAATGGTTGTTAGGTGCGAATGTCGGAAACTCAAATCATAAGTAAGTAACATTTACCACCTTCTTTGGGTGTAGAGAAACCTTTGATCCCCCCAAAGGTGTCATACTCATTCGCATTGATGACTTACTCTGATTGCTTGTTGTTCTTACTCCCCTTGGTGAAGTTTGTCTTTCTTTATTCTCAAATGATTCGAATGATTCACGCAAAAAAAAAAATGATGGAATTGTATTTTGCATTATTTGCGTGTTAATGACAGTTGGGATGACGGCATTTTTTTCTTTGTGGTCAACTCTCAAAAGGTTGTTTACATTTGAAATCTGTCTGGTATGGTGTTGAGAGAAAGAAAGAGAAAGAGATTGGGAGAGAATTTTTTGGGAGTGCGAAATGCAAATGTTGTTTTTCATGAAGTACGTAATGGGTATTTAAATTAAATAAAATACAATTTCGATTTATGAGATTTAAAATGTAAGAAAAATAAAAATTAACATTTCCACCAAAAAGTATTTAATTTAACATTTTTTATTGCGTTTTCAGCTTCAACCATTGGGAATTTTTTAATTTTTACAAGAAAAAAAATTAAGCAGATTCAATTTTGGCAAGACAATTTAGCTATATAAAAAAAAAAACAAAGGCGGCTAAAATTTTTTGATAATTCGTACTAAAAGCGTACGAAAAGTACTAAAATGTACCAAAAATTGAATACATTGTACTTGACAAACGGAATAGCTAGAATCCTGAAATTTGGAATAGAGGTCACTAATGGGGTGCAGTATAGATATACCAAAGGTTTTTTGGAAATTCGAACTTTAAGGCTTAGAAAAGTTCTAAAATGGTACTATACTTCTCAAAATGGTACTATTTGGTATTATGAGAATGAATAGAGCTAAAAACTTGAAATTTGGTATGAGAATCAAGTTTGGAATGTATGTTTGATATATGACGATGAAGGTTTGGGAAATGTGTACTAAGTATGCTTACTGTACAAAATGGTACTAAATTTCAGAACACTTTGGTTTAGGGTGAACGGATGAAGCACAGAATTTTAAAATTTTGTATTGGGGTCCCTGCTGGTGATAGCTTTGTGAAAAAGAATAGGTTTTGGAAAGATGTACTAAAAGTGCACGAGAAGTACAAAATAGTACTATATTTGGTACAATTTGGTATTGGTCGAACAGACAACACTTAAAATCTGAAATTTGGTAATAGGGTTCATGTATAGCCTGGGCATGTGGAGGAGGTTTTGAAAATGTGTACTACAATTGTACGAAAAGTATCAAATGGTACTATATTTAGCATTAGGTGAAGGGATAGAGATAAAATTCTGAAATCTGATATTTATATCATTGATGGTATCTATGTTTGAGTTTTCGAGGAAGTTTCGAAAATGTGTGCCATAATTGTACGAAAAGTACTAAATGGTACTAAATTTGGTATTGGGTGAGGGGATAGAGCTGGAATTTAAATTTGATATTGAGGTCTGTGGTTAAGATATGGAGGCGGTTTTGGGAATGTGTACTAAATGGTACTAAATTTAGAACTATTTAGTTTAGGGTGAACGGATTAAGCTAAAATTTTAAAATGTTGGTATTGGGGTTCCTGTTGGTGGTAGGTTTCTGATAAAGAGGTGGTTTTGGAAATGTGTACAAAAAATTCACGAAAAGTACTAAATAGTACTATATTTGGTACAATTTCCTAAATATAAATATAGTGTTTAAAATCTGGTATTTGTTTTTTGGTTCATGGAGGTGGTTTTGAAAGAGTGTACTATAATTGTACGAAATGTACAAAATGGTACTATATTTGGCATTGAGTGAAGGGATAGAGATGAATGGTTTGGAAATGCGTCCTATATTTGTGCTAAATGGTACTAAATTTAGTATTGGGTGACGGAATCCTGAAATTTGATATTGAAGTCTCTGTTGGTATCTGGAATTGAGATATGGAGGTGGTTTTGGAAGTGTATTAGAATTGTACGAAAAGTACCAAATGGTACTAAATTTGGTCCTGGTTGAAAGGATATAATTAAAATACTGGAATTTGGTATGAACATGACTGTTGGTATCTGAGGTTGTGTTTTGGAGGTGGGTTGGGAAATGCGTCCTATATATGAGGTCCCTGTTGGTATCTGAGACCGAGATATTGAGGTGGATTTGGAAAAGTGTCCTATGTTTGGACGAAAAGTACTAAATAGTACTAAATTTGATGTTGGGTGAAGGGATAGAGAATCCTGACATTTGATATTGAGGTCAATGTTAGTATCTGGTGGTGATTTAGCAGATGCGTACTACAATTGTTCGAAAAGTACTAAATGACACTAAATTTGAATCACTGTTGGTATCTAGGATTGAGAAATGTAGATTAATTTGGATATGGGTACTACAGGTTATTAAATTTGGTATTCGGTGAAGGTATAGAGCTGAAATCCTGAAATTTGATATTGAGGTCACTGTTGGTTTCTAGGGTTTACATATGGAGGCGTTGACAAAGTTTTGGACAGAAAACTTGGATGCGGGTCCACTGCGCAATGGTTTTACTAATATCATCCTCATTAAACTTCAAATTGAATGATTTTGAATACGTTTTGGTGAAAAAAATGTGGAAGTTGAATAATCCATAAAGCCTAGAAAACCTGAAACAAATTGTGCATTTTGAGTACTAACAAGACCTAACACGCACTTGTTAGTATTGAATGAAATATTGAACTGACGATGGCGCACGGGTAGGCAAATTTTCGACACCCAAAAACCACATATTGATGCTTCAGTATTCCATTTTTTTTCGATGACAAAATATCTCCTCGTTTTAAACATTATACGGAAATTTTAGAAAATAAAAACAAACTATTTCCATTTGATAGAAATTGATTCCGCATTTTGGTCTATTTGAACAATTGGACTTTGCTTTCGATATCACAACCACTTAGGCATGTTTCGTCACCAGTAAATGCTACTATCTATGTTGAGATTAGTATAAAGTGATTGTACTCTGAAACTAAATAATGCTTACAAGCGATACCAAGTGTTTTCAGGTATGGGAAAGTACAGTAGCACTTTTTTCCTTCTTGCGTTGGCAGTTTAAACCTCTACGGAAGCGAATTTTATGACTATTGTGATTAAATTTCGCAATAAGTGGAGGTTATAGTATTCGGTTAGTAGATCAAAATCACAAAAGGGTTTTGGGTTCCCAGGTCAATTTTTTTTTCCCGGTTTCATTAATATGGGTCATGCCGACTTACGTTTTGGTATAGCCCCCATTTAAGGGTACACCCCGATTTCAAGTTTTTTTTTTTTCAATATTCTACACATATTTTTATACCCTAAGTCATGTGGCTACAGAGGATATATTCATTGAATAAGGCCAAAACGTGTCTCATCGAAGGAACCAAATCCGTTTCAGAACAAACTTTGCACATCGTAATATTATTATAATACGTGGATGGGCAAAATCGGTCCACTCCTTCTGGTACCTCCCTCCACATATACGGTCAACATTTTCACAGCAAATAATTTACCTTATGGAACAAGAAAGGTTCACCAAATTTTTTGAGCAAACTTTGCAAATCGCTAAAATTTCATCAGTGCTATATCAGATACTAAAATGGACAATATCGGCCCACTCCTTCTGGTACCTCCGCCACAAAGGGTCATCCTTAAATAACAAAACGCTCATAAAATGCTTAAAAAAAACATCAGACTATTTTCAAACTCCAGACATGCCATCATTTTTATTTACTCAAAATTAATAATAAATTACATTTGTTGTTGTTTTTTTTTTTCTCTGTTATGGCATTATATCTTGTTGTTGTTGTGGGTATAAGTAATGCAATGTTGCAACACAGTTAAATGTTTATCAACTTTAAGAATAAAACATTTCGCAATTAGTTGAGCTCCTTAAAGTATGCTTTGATTTTTAGATATTGTTCATTTTTCTAATTCTAAAAGAACGTTATATTTTAACCCTTAATTGGTGTGGCGATGTTTGTATCTTGAACGATGATAAGACAACGATTTTATAATTAAAAAAATTCAACTGAAATGGATGCGGACCGAGATTCAAAAATATCTTTTATTGAAAAAATTTTTATTGAAATAATTATTCATTAATTTATATTTTCGCCGCAAAGCTTTCAAACATTTAGAGAAATACACATGTTGAAATTATCAAAGAATGAAAACACGGGAGATATAAAATGTCCAAAACATGTTTGGAGACTTCCTTTGGATTTTGGTGAGTATATGAACAAAAATCTGGTTGTTTTATTTCCTGGATAGTAGGCTACACCTAATTATTTCTCAAAGTTACACTCAAAAAAAAAAAAATAAAAAAATAAATAAATAAATAAAATTAATAAAATTCAAAACACCAAAGATTCCTTAAGTATTTTTGTTAGAAATCAGAAGGTAACAAGCCCAATGACACCTTTTTACAATTCATGTAAATTAGAGAATTCCCCTTAAAAAGGGCTCTGATTCAGCGTAATGGGTCCTTATAAATCAAAAGTGTTTTTCAAATACCAAATAAGTTGTATTTTAAAAGTCTTGAAATCTGGATGGTTTATTTTTCGAGACTTTAGCTAAAAACTGTTTGAAACCCCCAAATATATATCATTACTTGGTATATGCTGAATTTATTTATGTTTTTTAGTCTTATACCCTCAGCCATATGGCTGTAGAAGATATAAAAATCATTTTCAGGACCAAATCCGTTACAGGACATTTAAAGTCGATCTAGCGTTGCCCGTCCGTCGTTCGTCCATCTGTCTGGCTAACTCTCGAAGGGAGTATCCAATTTGCTCCAAACTTGGTACATCATAACATTATTATCAAACTTAGATCGAGTTCGGTGATGGGCAATATGGGTCCACAACTCCACAAAATGTCGACATTATCAAAAAAAAAAAAATATTTTACTGTACAGATAGAGAAGGAATAATCCGAGTTTGCTCCAAATATGGAAGTGCTAAGTCAGGTGCAAAAATGGACACTCCATCAAATACCTGCACAACAAAGCGTCAACTCATTTAAAATGCGATGTAAGTGTCCGATTGTCTTCAAATTACTCACATCGCAATATTTTTATTAACCCAAGGTCTGGCGTGAAAATGGAATATGTCGATCCACTCCTTTTGGTATCGCCCCCACAAAGGGTCAAAATTTTGAATATCCATGGAGCTCACAAAACAGGAAATTAACACCCGATTCCATTCAGGCTTGATATATCTTAATATGTCCATCAACACAAGATCTGTTATAAAGATGGTAGAGATCCGACCACTTCCTCTGTTACGTCCCCCACAAAGGGTCAAAGTTTTGAACAACCCAAACGATTATAAAATCCGAAATAAGCATCTGGTTCACTTCATATTTCACATATCCCATTATTTCAATTTATACAATATCTGCTGTGATGATTGGATATATCGGCGCACTCCTGGTAACTCCTCCGCAAAGCGTCAAAATTTCGAATATTAATGAAGCTCATAAAAGGGGATATTAACATCGGATTTCATTTAGACTTGGTACTTCTCAATATTTCCATCAACACAAGATCTTTTATAAAGAGGGTAGAGATCGGACCATTCCTTCTGGTACCTCTACCACAAAGGGTCAAAGTTTTGAATAACCAAAACTATTGTAAAATTCGAAATAAGCAATCGGTTCTCTTCAAATTTCACCTTTCCATTCTTTTACAAACACAAGATCTGCTAGCGAAATGGGATATACCGGCACATTCCTTCTGGTAACTCCTCCACAAAACATTTCGTAATTTTGTAAAGCAAAATGCTCAAAGAAAGCGATATAAGCATCCAACTCTCTTCAAAGTTCACACATCCAATTTTTGCTAACGCAAGATCTGTTGTGCAGATGATATATATCTGCCAACCTCTTCTGTTACCTCACCCACAAATGGTCCCAATTTCCACTACTTATATCTGTCATAACTTGCGAAACAAATCGGTTATTCTTTACAATTTGCCTCTTTTTTTTCTCTTAACCAGAAATCTGATATGAATATGCAATTTATCGGAATTTATGATTTCGTATAAAATTTTATATAAATTTTCGATTTCTTTAATATTGCACATACCAATATTTTTTTTATCTGCATTAGAAGAAGTGGAATATTTCGGTCAGCTATATCAGGTACCTTTACCGCATATTTGCACATTTTCCAAAAATGTGGACATATCTCATATAAAGTATAGGAAGTAGACAATATAGTTAGAATCTAGCACGTTGTAATATTTATATCAGACTGAGGTCAGATACGAATTGGACAATATTGGCCAACTGCTTCGCAACTTCCCCCATAAAGGGTCAACTGTTTGAATAATCATAACTCAAGGCTGGAGGTATATATCTGTCGTTAGATATTACCCAGTTAAATTATGTAAATCATAGTTTCCAGTTATAGATTTTAATATTAGCGGCATCTGCTAATTTTTTATATAATAATATAAAAGAGTTATTTTTTCCGGTACATAATTTAGTCGATGTTCCCGAAAGCTCCATACATTTGATGCTAAATTTAGAATCAATTTTTGTGCAAAAATGTCTGATCCATCTATCTATGCGTCCTCTCACTTTTCACTTTTTTCGGTCGCAAAGAGTATTATTTGGCGGCGTATTAACAAATCAATACAAATTCTAAAACATTGTTTATAATGTTGGCGGCATTTGCACAATTAATTTTATGTCAAACACATGCTCACTACTACACGAATAAACAAAAATTTCAAAAAAAAAAATTGTGGCTGCTAATCAAAATTATAAAAATATATATAAGAATTTATGTTAGAATAAGAAAACTTTCACAGGAAATTTTTGATATTAGGGGAAGTCTATAATTAAATTCGATTGTAAATGTAGATTTTACGTATGATTTTTATACCCTACACCACAAGGAGGTCAGGTGGTCAAAAGGAAACGAGATAGACCCATAGTTCCTTATGATGATCTGCATAGAATAACATTCTGAGTCGATTTATGCATGTCCGTCCGTCCGTCTGTCCATGTATTTTTGTAAACAAAGTACAGTTCGCATTTATTGCCCGATCCGGATGAAAGTCTGCACAAATCATTTGTTTGGCCCAAGGACGAACCCTATTGAAATTGGAGATAATCGGTCAAAATTTAGATATAGCTCCCATATATATCTTCGTCCGATTTGCCTTTTATTGTGCACTAAACGTGTTATATCAGCCCGAATAGTATGGAATTTTGCACATACAACCAAATTAGGTCTGAAAATAAGTATGCCAAATTTGATCGAAATTGGTTCAGATACAGCTATAGCTCCCATATATATTATTCATCCGATTTGTTATTTTTGTCCTCCGCAGCCGTAATATGCACTCTGTAACAACAATTTTTGGGGAAATATATCAAATGCAGCTCAGAAATACCTTTGTTTAATTTTATCGAGATCGGTTCAGATTTTGATATAGCTCCCACATATAACTTCGTCCGATTTACCTTTATTGTGCACCAAACGTCTAATATTCGCCCAAATGGGATGGCACATACGACCGTATTGAGTCTAGAAGCTAGTATGTCAAATTTGGTAAAGATCGGTTCAAATGAAGCTATAGCTCCCATATATATTGTTCATCCGATTTGTTGTATTTGTTACACACAGCCGTAATATCCACTCCGTAACAACGATATTCAGGGACCAAATACAACTCAGAAATATATTTGCCAAATTTTATCGAGATCGGTTCAGATTTGGATATAGCTCTCATATATATCTATATCTGATTTCAAATTAATTTTGCACCAAATGGGCAATACAAGTCCGAATTTAAAAGATACAAAGGTTTCGACATATTTAGTCCTTTGAACTTTAAATTATAATTATAATCGTAGCGTGTATGATTGAATTCTCCCATAAAAAGTTTTAATTGTTATGTGGAGCTCTACTAAATTAGCAAAGTGGTTTAGGGTAACATAAAGTCGGCTCCGCCCGACTTTAGATCTTTCTTTACTGGTTTTATTCAATTTTTGTTTTTGAAAATATTCAGTGGACTTTTTTTCGAATTTTGGGAAACAACTTTGCACTTCATAAGTAATGAAAAAAATAGCAGGAGTTTCGAAAAATTATTTTCGATATTTTATTTTAACTCAAAATTTGCAGAAGCAGCCACAAAATGTTTAGCATTTATAAGGAAGCTGTGACCTTCAGATTTCAGTTGAAATAACTGAACTTAATTTCCAACACTTTTATCGATACCCACTTAAATTAACAAAAAAGCTTAGTTTAAAGCCTCAGCAGCTAGAGCTACTACAATTTATTATATTTGTAATCTAACTTATAAATTTAATTGTTAATAAATTAAAAAAATAAAATAAACAAAATTTAAACCAAACCAGCATTTTCCTCTCAAACCCCCTGTCCAACCACCCACTGTTCCCCTTTTGAGCCACTTAAACCAATGGAAAAATCAACTAATTAAATAAATATATATTTTTTCCATGGAAGATTTGGGTCAGTGCATTGTGAAAATTCCAATTCACAATTGGCACCGAACACACACACACACACACAGCAACAATAATAACGAAACAAAAAGTTGCTGATGCGGAAGCCGTGGTATAAAGCATCGTCACTTCCGTTTTGCGAAAAGCGAAATGAAACAAAATAAATGGTTGATTTTTTTTTATTTTTGAGTGGAAATCTCATATTCATTGGAGTGGGGGGTTTTGAAGCAACAACAACAACAATAATAAGGAAAAATCAGAAACGACCTTCGAGAAGGGAAAATTGAAAAATAAAAGTATAATTCAAAAAAATATAAAAGATTCCAAAAAATCAAAAACAATGTTTATACACTCAGCCATATGGCTATCATTTGATAGGGTCAAAACGTGCTTGATCGAAATAATGGTTTTTGACCCTAGGTCTCTTTGAACCAAATCCGTTTCAGGATATTTAGAGTCGATCTAGCGATGTCCGCCCGTCAGTCCATACGTCTGTCTGGCTGGCTAGCTGGTGCGCACGATAACTCTCGAAGGGAGTATCCGAATTGATCCAAACTTGGTACATCGTAAAATTTTTGTCAATCTTGGATCCAGTTCGGAAATGGGTAAGATCGGGCAACTCCTTTTTGTAACTCCCCTTTTTTTAGAAAATAATTTACTGCACAGAAAGAGGAAGGATAACCCGATTTTGGTCAAACTTTGCAAATACTAACATTAGCATCAGTGATAGGTCAGGTGCGAAAAAAAAAACTGTAACAAAATCAAACGCCATATTTGTAGAATAAGATTAGATTTGTTCAAATTGGTCATCTTTGGCACGAAATATGGCCTTCAAACGGCCAATGACATCGTCACACACTGCCCGAATGTTGCTCCGCGGTATTTTGGCCCATTCCCGGCGTAGCGCTTGCTTGAGGTGATCGACACTTTGGTATTTTTTAGTGCCAACCTTGCTTTCCAAAACACTCCAGACACAATAGTCCAACGGATTGGTATCCGGAGATGTTGGTGGCCATTATGCGCTGGAAATGAAGCGAGGAACCTCATTTTGTAACCATTTTTGGGTGGCGAGTGCTGAGTGCGATGGTGCTGCTGAGTCCTGTTGGAATGTCCAAGGTCTGCGGCCAAAATGTTTGCGTGCCCAAGGCTTTAATACACCCTCCAGAATATTTTCGCGAAAATACATTTATTCTGATGCCACGGTCGATTAAAACGAGCGGAGAGCGACCATCAGCTGTAATGGCAGCGCATGAGTTCTGGTGACCAACCGAAGGTGCACATTTACAGCTGACCTCTTTGGCAAGTAAACACGATCATTTTGTTTGTTTACAAACTGCTGGACAACGAATGTTTTCTCATCGGAGAAAACTAAATTCGGCAGTTCACCACTTTCGGTCAAGCGAAGCAACTCTTTAGCTATTTTGAGTCCATTTTCTTTCTGTTGTGGCGGTGTAAGTTCTTGCCCTTTTTACAATTTCAATGGCTTTACCCCGAGCTTATTTTCCTATATTTGCCGAATGGAATATTGCGATATGTTCAGCTCACGAAGCATTTTTCGGCCACTGCGACGCGGGTTTCGATCAAGTCGCTTCTTTACTTTTCGAACCATTTCTTCTGATGTTGCTGTTCTCCGTCCACTTCCTTGACGTCCACTTGGCTACGCTACCAGTATCATGATAACGAAGGATGGTACGAGACACAAAAAATTTATTCACATTTAAATGCTGGAGGCTGGAGTGCTCTAACGATAGCCACTTGCGGTTTTCCAGCCAAATATAAAGAAATCACACTATCACGACGCTTGAATTCCATCACGAATAACTTTTTTTTTTTTCTGGAAAATTCTCACCAAAATGCTTTTGTACGCTTTTAAACAATATAATGAGCTGTCATTGGAATAATTTTAACAGCTGTCGGACGAGTGGCTTACAAATGACAGCAGTCTGAAATTAGTTGCAGTTTTTTTTATTTTACCCTGTAATCTTCCACGATTTTTGATGACTCATATTCATCTACAAAGAGGACCTATAAAATTAAGTGTCTTTCAGGAACCAATTCAAATCTATATATAAAGGAGATTACAAATAATTGCCCTTTAGATTTTGCATTAGTAGAGAGGGGCCTCCCCTTCGATAATTCAATATTTGAACAAGATTTGTTGTAATCAATTTGAAAATACAAATCTTTAATATAAACATTGAAAGAAATAATACCGTTTTATTTGAAATTAATGACAACCGGTTGTTTAAACAAATAAAAATAATTCTGCAAAGATTATTATTGTTTAGAGGTAATTTATATTTATTCACGCCTAGACAGAATAGAATAGACAACAAAAATAAACACAAGAATAAATAAACATTCACACACACACACACACATTTACAGAATATATGGTCAACAATTGTGATAATTACACTGTGCAACTCAGAAAATAAGTGCAGAAAAATAGGTAATGAATGTAGAGCTAAAAATAAGAGTCACATGTTTCGGTGTTTTCAAAGTTTACATCGCTAAATAGGCTAAATAGAGGGGTTATAATACTCCTTTTTCCAATTTTTTTTTTAGATTTTCGGATTAAGATTCCTTGGAATCCGAGCATTTTAGATATATGGTATATTTAGCACTATTAATGATAGCAATACAAGTATTAATTCCGTTGACATATTTAACCCTCAAGCGAGTCACCAAAAAGGGGATTTTTAGTCCTTTTCTTAAAAAAAAATTAAAAAATCCCTTTAATTTTTTTGAAAATGTAAACCTTTAATTCGGACTCCAAAAAAGTAATTGTTGGTCCCTTTTTCAAAATATGGTTAAAAACTTCCTTTAAACGGCGTCGGAACAAGTCAGAATATTCTACAAAATTATTTCTCATAAAATTGTACTCCCATAATACATCAAAAGTCTGAATCTTATCCGAAAGCAAGGAATTCAAAAATATTAAATATTAAAAACCAATTTTAGGGTACTTTATGTGAGTTTATGTGAAAATCTCCTGCAAAGCATCGTTTTAGAAGGTTGACACTAGAGAAAAAGATATTTGTCATCAAATTTCACTATAGGTCGCCAAAGAAAAGAAGTCTATATTTCCATTATATTTCCAGAAATTAATTGCATCAAAAGTGGAAATTTTCAAAAAAAAAAAAAGAAATGTTGTACTGCACAGAAATAGGAAGAATAATCCATCTTTGCTGCAACTTTGCAAATCTTAATATTTGCAGCAGAGCTAGGTCAGGTGCGAAAAAGTACAATATCGGTCCACTACATCAAGTACCTCTTTCACAGAGGGTCAAAATTTTAAAAAATTACAACTCTTATAAAATTTGATGTAAGAGTCCAATTGTCTTCAAATTAAAGATAGAATACATCGGTCCACTCCTTTCGGTACCTTCCTCACAATGGATAAAAATTGTGAATATCCATGAAGAAATTAACATCCGATTCCATTCAGACTTGGCACACAGTCAATATTTCTATCAACACTAGATCTGTTATAAAGATGATAAAGATCGGACCATTCCTTCTGGGACCTCCCCTACAAAGGGTCAAATATTCAATTAACCAAAACGACTATAAACTCCAAAATAAGCATTCGATTTGTTTTTTTCAAATTACACACATCACAATATTTAAATTAATCCAAGGTATGGCCAGAAAATGGGATCCATCGGTCTACTCCTTCTGGTATCTCTCCCACAAAGGGTAAAATTTTTCGGTATCCATGAAGCTTATAAAACGCGAAATTTGAACCCAATTCCATTCAGACTTTTCACATCTCAATATTTGTATCTGCACTAGATCTGTTATAAAGATGCTGAATATAGTACAATTCCTTCTGTTATCTCCCCCACAAAGGTTAAAAGTTTTAAATAACCAAAACGATCATATAATCCGAAATAAGCTTCTGGTTCTCTTCATATTTCACACATACCATCATTTCTACTAACACAAAATCTGTTATAAAGATGGGAGAGATCGGAGCATTTCTTCGGGTAACTCCCCCACATAGCGTTCAAAATGTTGAAAAGCAAAATGCTCAAAGATAGCGAAATAAGCACTCACCTCTCTTTGTTTCATTTCAGACAAAGAGTCTTAATCTGAAAGCTTAAAAAAAGCGGAAGAAGGGACGAATACCCTCTACTCAGGTTACTTCGCCATGTAAACGTCCAAAACCCCCATGCGCGTGTGTTCTCTTTTGAATTCTACTCTCATAATCTACTGGTATTTCATCTAAATATGAAAACTCGAATTTTGTCGCACAGTGTAATCAACAGTCTTCAGGACGAATTCTATAAATACAAGACCTAAAAGAGGTCTTCTAAAGATACAAGTTCTTCTGCAGACAGAACGCCTTTAACTGGTCTTTTATAGACTAAAGACCTTTAACAGGTCTTCTATAAGCAGAAGACCCTTAACCGGTCTTCTATCGACAGAAGACCTTTAGCAGGTCTTCTATAAACCAAAGACCTTTAGCAGATCTCCTATGATAGAAGGCCTTTAGCAGATTTTCTATATAGAGAAGACCTCCAACATGAATTCTATAGGCAGAAGATCTTCAACAGGTGTTCCATAAACCGAAAACCGAAAGCCTCCAGTAGGTCTCCTATACACAGTACGCAAATAACAGGTCCTCTACAGATAGAAGACTTTTAATAGGTCTTCTATAGACAGAAGGCCTTTTACAGGTCTTTTATAGACAGAAGACCTTCAAAAGTTCGTCCAAAAACCGATGACCTTTAGCAGGTTTCCTATAGACAGAAGTCCTTTAACAGAACTTCTATGGGAAAAAGTGCTTTAGCAGGTCTTATAGACAGAAGCCTTCCACAGGTCTTCTAAGACAGGAGACCTTCTAGACAGAACACCTTCAACAGGTCTGCTCTAGACAGAAGTCCTTCTACAGGCCTTCTATAGACGGCTTTAACAGGTCTTCTATAGACAGAAAACTTATAACTTATCTTCTATAGACGGAAGACCTTCTACAGGAAACATTTAACTGTTGTTCTACAGGGGGTCTACAAGGAGTCTTCTGTAGACAGAAGGCCTTTAACTGGCTTTACTTGAACAGAAGACTTTTAACGTCTAGAAATAGACGTCTAGAAATAGTAGGTCTTCTGCAGACAGCATTTAAGAGGTCTTCTATGGACGTTTAAGATATTTTCTGTAGACAGAAGACCTTTATCAGGCCTTCTAAAACAGGCCTTCAGTAGATCGAAGACTTTTAATATATATTCTATGGGCAGAAGACGATTAACAGGGCTTCTCTTGACAAAAGGCTTGTTTAGGTTTTGTAAAGGCGGATGTCCTGTAAAATAGCTTCTCTTGAACTGCGGAGGATCTTCAATAGGCCTCAGATTCTCTCAATTTTTTTTAATATTATAACTTTAACGCTTTACAACGGAATTTCGGACTAACCAGACAACCGATCTCCCACCGCGAAATGGTGGGCAACCAACCAACCAACCAAACGACAAGTTTTCTTTCCAGTCTGATTCATTCATAAAAGTTCGGCGTGTGTTTGTCTGTGTGTTAGTTAGTGAGTGTAACACACAAAAAGCCAAAAGTGGTTAATATTTAGACAAGTGTTTGTGTGTGTGTGTGTGTATGTCTGTATGTCTGTATGTCATATTGGAGGGGATTGAATGGATGGTTGGATGGCTGAGAATGCTTTCGAGTGCAAGTACCAAGCAGCACCATCATCATGGATGAGTACTCAAGTACGCGCAAGCCAGCGAGCAGGCAGGCAGACTGGCGAGCAGGCGGACCGACAGGCAGGCAAGCAGATATGATAAACGTTATTAAAACGGCAACAATTGTTCACCACATTATCCACATATCTGTTTTTTTTTTTTTTGTATTCTTCTTTTTGTTATTATTTTTTTATTTTCAATTTGTTCTTCTGTTGCATCCATCCTCCACTCCACTTGGGTTTTATGTTATTTTTTTCTCCCTACCCCTGCCACCCCTTGCTTGGGTGCGATTCATCCAACCTTTTTAGGACTTATGTTAAATATGTATGTATGTACTTATGTACATTTGCAATGCTGCATTCTTATTCCGCTGTTGAATTATCTACTTCAAAATAGAGAAATAAATAAGAAGTCGGGAGGGAGAAACGTTTGCATTCTTAAAAGCGTTTGAAATTGCAATTGGATTCGTAGATACCGTTAACCAAGGCACAGTGTTTCGGGAGATCTTCGGTTTATAGAAGACCTGTAAAGGGCCTTCTGTCTATAGAAGACCTGTAGAAGAACTTTTGTCTATAGAGGATTTGTAAAAGGTCTTCTGTCTATAGAAGACCTGTAGAAGGTCTTCTGTCTATAGAAGACCTGTAGAAGGTCTTCTGTCTATAGAAGACCTTTAGAAGTTCTTCTGTTTATAGAAGACCTGCAGAAGGTCTTCTGTTCATAGAAGACCTGCAGAAGGTCTTCTGTCCATAGAAGACCTGCAGAAGGTCTTCTGTCCATAGAAGACCTGCAGAAGGTCTTCTGTCTATAGAAGACCTGTAGAAGGTCTTCTGTCCATAGAAGACCTGTAGAATGTCTTCTGTCCATAGAAGACCTGTAGAAGGTCTTCTGTCCATAGAAGACCTGTAGAAGGTCTTCTGTCCTTAGAAGACCAGTGGAAGGTCTTCTGTCCATAGAAGACCTTTAGAAGGTCTTCGGTCTATAGAAGACCTTTAGAAGGTCTTCTGTCTACAGAAGACCTATAGGAGGTCTTCTATCAGTAAAAGACCCGTAGAAGGTCTTCTGTCTATAGAAGACCCGTAGAAGGTCTTCTGTCTATAGAAGACCGGTAGAAGGTCTTCTGTCCATAGAAGACCTGTGGAAGGTCTTCTGTCCATAGAAGACCTGTAGAAAGTCTTCTGTCCATAGAAGACCTGTAGAAGGTCTTCTATCCATAGAAAACCTGTAGGAGGTCTTCTATCCATAGAAGACCTGTAGGAGGTCTCCTGTCCATAGAAGACCTGTAGGAGGTCTTCTATCCATAGAAGACCTGTAGGAGGTCTCCTGTCCACAGAAGATCTGTAGAAGATCTTCTGTCCATAGAAGACCTGTAGAAGGTCTTCTATCTATAGAAGACCTGTAGAAGGTCTTCTATCTATAGAAGACCTGTAGAAGGTCTTCTATCTATAGAAGACCTGTAGAAGGTCTTCTATCTATAGAAGACCTGTAGAAGGTCTTCTATCTATAGATAGAAGACCTGTAGAAGGTCTTCTGTCCTTAGAAGACCAGTGGAAGGTCTTCTGTCCATAGAAGACCTTTAGAAGGTCTTCGGTCTATAGAAGACCTTTAGAAGGTCTTCTGTCTACAGAAGACCTATAGGAGGTCTTCTATCAGTAAAAGACCCGTAGAAGGTCTTCTGTCTATAGAAGACCCGTAGAAGGTCTTCTGTCTATAGAAGACCGGTAGAAGGTCTTCTGTCCATAGAAGACCTGTGGAAGGTCTTCTGTCCATAGAAGACCTGTAGAAAGTCTTCTGTCCATAGAAGACCTGTAGAAGGTCTTCTATCCATAGAAAACCTGTAGGAGGTCTTCTATCCATAGAAGACCTGTAGGAGGTCTCCTGTCCATAGAAGACCTGTAGGAGGTCTTCTATCCATAGAAGACCTGTAGGAGGTCTCCTGTCCACAGAAGATCTGTAGAAGATCTTCTGTCCATAGAAGACCTGTAGAAGGTCTTCTATCTATAGAAGACCTGTAGAAGGTCTTCTATCTATAGAAGACCTGTAGAAGGTCTTCTATCTATAGAAGACCTGTAGAAGGTCTTCTATCTATAGAAGACCTGTAGAAGGTCTTCTATCTATAGAAGACCTGTAGAAGGTCTTCTATCTATAGAAGACCTGTAGAAGGTCTTCTATCTATAGAAGACCTGTAGTAGATCTTCTGTCCATAGAAGACCTGTAGAAGGTCTTCTGTCCATAGAAGACCTGTAGAAGGTCTTCTGTCCTTAGAAGACCAGTGGAAGGTCTTCTGTCCATAGAAGACCTTTAGAAGGTCTTCGGTCTATAGAAGACCTTTAGAAGGTCTTCTGTCTACAGAAGACCTACAGGAGGTCTTCTATCAATAAAAGACCCGTAGAAGGTCTTCTGTCTATAGAAGACCCGTAGAAGGTCTTCTGTCTATAGAAGACCGGTAGAAGGTCTTCTGTCCATAGAAGACCTGTGGAAGGTCTTCTGTCCATAGAAGACCTGTAGAAGGTCTTCTGTCTATAGAAGACCCGTAGAAGGTCTTCTGTCTATAGAAGACCGGTAGAAGGTCTTCTGTCCATAGAAGACCTGTGGAAGGTCTTCTGTCCATAGAAGACCTGTAGAAGGTCTTCTGTCCATAGAAGACCTGTAGAAGGTCTTCTATCCATAGAAAACCTGTAGGAGGTCTTCTATCCATAGAAGACCTGTAGGAGGTCTCCTGTCCATAGAAGACCTGTAGGAGGTCTTCTATCCATAGAAGACCTGTAGGAGGTCTCCTGTCCACAGAAGACCTGTAGAAGATCTTCTGTCCATAGAAGACCTGTAGAAGGTCTTCTATCTATAGAAGACCTGTAGAAGGTCTTCTATCTATAGAAGACCTGTAGTAGATCTTCTGTCCATAGAAGACCTGTAGAAGGTCTTCTGTCCATAGAAGACCTGTAGAAGGTCTTCTATCTATAGAAGACCTGTAGAAGGTCTTCTATCTATAGAAGACCTGTAGAAGGTCTTCTATCTATAAAAGACCTGTAGAAGGTCTTCTGTCCAAAGAATATCTGTAGAAGATCTCCTGTCCATATAAATATAAAATATAAAAAAAGACCTGTAGAAGGTCTTCTGTCTATAGAAGACCTGTAGAAGGTCTTCTGTCCATAGAAGACCTGTAGAAGGTCTTCTGTCCATAGAAGACCTGTAGAAGGTCTTCTGTCCATAGAAGACCTGTAGAAGGTCTTCTGTCCATAGAAGACCTGTAAAAGGTCTTCTGTCCATAGAAGACCTGTTAAAGTTCTTCTGTCCATAGAAGACCTGTTAAAGTTCTTTTGCCTATAGAAGTCTTGTGAAAGGTTTTCTATCTATAGGAGACCTGTAGAAGGTCTTCTGTCTATAGAAGATCTGTGAAAGGTCTTATGTCTATAGGACACCTGTAGAAGGTCTTCTGTCCATAGAAGGCCTGTAGATGGTCTTCTGTCCATAGAAGACATGTAGAAAGTCTTCTGTCCATAGAAGACCTGTAGAAGGTCTTCCGTCTATAAAACACCTGGGAAAGGTCTTCTAACTATAGAAGACCTGTAGAAGGTCTTCTGTCTATAGAAGACCTGCAGAAGGTCTTCCGTCCACGGAAGACCTGCAGAAGGTCTTCCGTCCATGTAAGACCTGCAGAAGGTCTCCCGTCCATGTAAGACCTGCAGAAGGTCTTCCGTCCATGGAAGACCTGCAGAAGGTCTTCCGTTCATGGAAGACCTGCAGAAGGTCTTCCGTCCATGGAAGACCTGCAGAAGGTCTTCCGTCCATGGAAGACCTGCAGAAGGTCTTCCGTCCATGGAAGACCTGCAGAAGGTCTTCCGTCCATGGAAGACCTGCAGAAGGTCTTCCGTCCATGGAAGACATGCAGAAGGTCTTCCGTCCATGGAAGACCTGCAGAAGGTCTTCCGTCCATGGAAGACCTGCAGAAGGTCTTCCGTCCATAGAAGGCCTGTAGAAGGTCTTCCGTCCATAGAAGACCTGTAGAAGGTCTTCCGTCCACGGAAGACCTGCAGAAGGTCTTCCGTCCATGTAAGACCTGCAGAAGGTCTCCCGTCCATGTAAGACCTGCAGAAGGTCTTCCGTCCATGGAAGACCTGCAGAAGGTCTTCCGTTCATGGAAGACCTGCAGAAGGTCTTCCGTCCATGGAAGACCTGCAGAAGGTCTTCCGTCCATGGAAGACCTGCAGAAGGTCTTCCGTCCATGGAAGACCTGCAGAAGGTCTTCCGTCCATGGAAGACCTGCAGAAGGTCTTCCGTCCATGGAAGACCTGCAGAAGGTCTTCCGTCCATGGAAGACCTGCAGAAGGTCTTCCGTCCATAGAAGGCCTGTAGAAGGTCTTCCGTCCATAGAAGACCTGTAGAAGGTCTTCCGTCCATAGAAGACCTGTAGAAGACTTGTAGACTCGTTTGAGGGTTAAAATATTTGACATTCCTCGTATTTTTATCTGGAATAGTACCCACGACACTATATACCTAAAATTCCCGAATTTCGAGAAATCTTAATCCAAAAACGCCCAAAGGGTGTGGAAGGAAGGGGGATTTGTTGCCTCTATTTTGGTTACTTTTCGGTGTAAACTTTCAAAATGCCGATACACATGTCTTCTGTTTTTACTTCTACTTTCACAAACTTCTGGATTTTACCCGAAATTATTGAAAAAATTGAATTTTGTCGCACAGTGTAATCTTCAATGTTTCTGCTTTAAATATTTTTTGTGTTGTCATAGTATTATATCCCCCTCCCCATTTCCGAACACTGTGCACAATAATCATCTTTATTTCATTTCTGTTATATGCCCGTGCTGAGAAAGCAACCTAAGGGGGGAGAGGTATAGAGCATGATGGCCACCAGGTAAAATTGCAATATGCAATTTTGTCTAATTTTTTTTTCTTTTCGTCTGAAATTTCAAAGCAATTTTGTTTTGGCTGCCGAAGCGGGGAAGAGGGGAGAGCTGCAAAACTATGTCGTGGTTATCCGCAACGATGATTATTTAGATTTGCGTATTTTGAATGCCAGCATAAATGTCCATTATCTAAAGTGCCATAAACCTACAGCACAGCGAGCAGAAGATGATGTTTTTTGGGGGACGTAGGGGAACTGTACCACTTAGGCATAAGGGTACAACAACAATTTATGAATGCAACAAACAACTACTTACACCATATCCATTAAATATTCCGTTTGAGAAAAATTTCCAAATTGTCAAGAGGTGGAAAATTAGGGGGCGGCATAAAAGGCTTACCTAAAAAAAATAGAAAAGGGAAAATTTAGAAATTAAAAAAAAAAGTTCAAAATCTTACGATCTAAATAAGGCGGAAGTTTTACGGACTAAGCGGTTTAAAATTTCCTTTACAGGGACTATAGAAACCCTGTAGAATTTCTTCTGTCTATAGAAGACCTGTAGCAGGTCTGTCTATAGAAGATCTGTAGAAGGCCTTCCGTCTATAGAAAGACATTCAAACAGACGAACTTGGAATGAATGAGTCGATGATGAAGTGCAGGATAGATTTTCCCAAGGGGTTTTTTGGAAATTCGAAGTCTAAGTAGTAAATTTGCAAACTGTACTAAATGGTACTAAATGTGGAATAGTTAGATTTAGGGTGAACGTATGAAGCTGGAATTTCGTAATTTTGGCACTGGGACTGGATCCCTGTTGGCGATAGGTTTGTGATAAATAGGAGGTTTTGAAAATGTGCATGAAAAGTACAAAAATTGTACTAAACTTCTAAAATGGTACCATTTGGTATTATGTGAAAGGATAGAGCTAAAAACTTGAAATTTCGTATGAGAATCAGGGTTGGAAAGTAAGTTTGATATATGAAAGTGAAAGTTTTGGAAATATGTACTAAGTGTGCGAACTGTACTAAATGGTACACAATTTGGAATAGTTTGGCTTAGGGTGAACGGATGAAGCTGGAACTTTGAAATTATGTATTGGGCTTCCTGTTGCTAGTAGGTTTGTGATAAAGAGGTGGTATGGGAACGGGTACTAAAAGTGTACGAAAAGTACTAAATAGTACTGTATTTGGTACAATTTGGTATTGGATACAGACAGAAACAGATAATGTTTGAAATCTTAAATTTGGTATTATGGCCGCTGTTCATTTGTAGACTTGACATATGGAGGTGGTCTCAAAAATGTATACTAAAATATGGAAGTGGTCTCAAAAATGTGTACTAAAATTGTACCAAAAGTACGGAATGGTACTATATTTGGCATTAGGCGATGGGACAGAGATAAATTTCTGAAATGTAGTAATTTGACTACTGATTGTATCTTTGTCTGAGATTTGGCGGTGGTTTGAGAAATGTGCTCTATATTTGTACGAAAAGTACCAAATGGTACTTAATTTGGTATTCCTAAAATTTAATATTGAGATATCTGTTGGTATCTGGAATTGAGATAACGAATGGTCCCAAATTTGGTACTGCGTGAGGGAATATAGATGGAGTCCTGAAACTTGATATCGTTTCCACTGTTGGTGCCTTTTTTAAGATATGCAGGAGGTTTTTGGAAAAATCAACTACAAGTACACGAAAAGTACTAAATAGTACTATATTTGTTCCAATTTGGTATTGGGTGAACAGATGGTGCTTGAAATCTGAAATTTTATATGGATGTCAACCTTGGTGACTGTGGTTGAGGGAAGGAGCTGGTTTTGGATATGCGTACTATAATTGTACGAAAAGTACTAAATTTGGTATTGGCTAAAGAAATAGAACTGAAATCCTGAAGATTTTGATTTAGATTATGTATGGTATCTTTGCTTAGAATTTAGCGTTGATTTGGAAATGCGTCATATATTTGTATGAAAAGTACTAAATGGTACGAAATTTGATATTGGTTGAAGGGATAGGGCTGGAATACTCAAATTTGATATGGATGTCTCTGTTGGTATCTGGGATTGAGAGGATATGTGTCCTATATTTGTTTGAAATGTACTAAATGGTACTAAATTTGGTATTGGGTGAAGGGATAGGGATGGTTTGCTCAAATTTGAAATTGGGGTCTCTGTTGGTATTTAGGATTGAGATATGGCGGTGGTTTGGAAATTTGTTCTATATTTGTATGAAAAGTACTAAATGGTACTATTTTGGTATTGGATGAAGGGATAGGGCTGAAATATTGAGGTCACTGTTGGTATCTGGAATTGAGATATGGGGATGGTTTTAGAAATATGTATTATATTTGTACGAAGTGTACTAAATAGTACTAACGTTGGTATTTGGTGAAGGAATACAGATCAAATTCCGGAATTTCATATTTAGGTTACTAATGATGTCTGTATTTAAGATTTGGCAGTGGTTTGGAAGTTCGTCCTATATTTGTACAAAAAGTACTAAATGGTACTAAATTTGGTACTATGTAAAGGGATAGAGCAGGAATTCTTAATTTTGATATGGATGTCACTCTTGGTGTCTGTGGTCGAGAGAAGGAGCTGGTTTTGGAAAGGCGTAATATTATTGTACGAAAAGTACAAAATAGTACTAAATTTGATATTGGATGAAGGAATAGAGCTGAAATCCTCAAAATTTTATATGGATATCACTGTTGACGTCTGCGGTTAAGATATGGAGGTGGTTTTTGACATGTGTACTGTAATTGTACGAAAATCACTAAATAGTACTGACGTTGGTATTTTGGAGAAGGGATAGAGCTGAAATCCCGAAATTTGATATTGAGGTCTCTGTTGGTATCTGGGATAGAGTTATGGGGGTGTTTTGGAAATACGCTCTTTGTTGGTATTAAAAGTACTATATGGTACTAAATTGTACTGGATTCCTCAAATTCAATTTTAAGGTCTCCGATGGTGTATATGATTGGTGTTTGTAGATGGTTATAGATATGTGTACTATAATTGTACGAAAAGTACTAAATAGTACTAAATTTGGTATTGAGTGAAGGAATTGAGCTGATATCCTCATATTTGATATGGGTTGTTCCGCTGAGGGTTTTTGTGGTTAAGATATGAAGTTGGTTTTGGAAAAGTGTACTGTTATTGTACGAAAAGTACTAAATAGTACTGACGTTCGTATTGGATGAAGGTATAGAGCTTCAATCCCGAAATTAAATATTGAGGTCTCTGTTGTATGAATTTGGAAATTTTTACTCTTGGTATATAGTTTTGAGAGAAGGAGGTGCATTTGGGAATGCGTACTATGATTGTTCGTTGGGTGATAGAGCTGGAATCTTGAAATTATATATTAAGGTCACTGTTGGTTTCTAGGTTCTGGATATTGGCAAATTTTCAGTATAAAAAAGTTAAAAAGCTATAAGTTCGGCTGGGCCGAACTTTGAATACCCTCCACCATTTGGAACGAATTTGAAAATTTTTTAAAAAATAAAATCCTTAAAAAAATCAGTTAAAAATACAGAATATAGCCGTTATATTCGGATCTGTACGACGTGGACCTATATAGGCATTGTTTGTCCATCTTCAAATTCGAAACATGAAATAAACGGTGAATAATGTAGCTTAAATCATCGAAATATCGTATATAGGGAGGTACCGTTATATTGGAGCTGTGCGCAGACCTAGACCTGTCACAGGCTGTAGCATCTATTACGAACTTCAAATACGACATCTCAAACAATTGTCTATGCAGGTCCAGGTCTTCGTTAGGCCCCATATATCAGTACCATCGGTGGGCATTGTACCTAAACTCGTCAAAATACCGAATATAGGGAGGTACTGATATATGGGGCCTAACGAAGACCTGGACCTGCATAGACAATTTCCTGTCACAGACTGTAGTTCCCATTACGAACCCTAAATACGTAATTTGAAACTGAATAATGACGATAAAATCATCAAAATATCGAATATTGGGGGGTACCGTTATATGGGGGCTATACGAAGACGTGGACCTGCACAGACAATTTTCTTTCATAG
Source organism: Musca domestica (assembly GCF_030504385.1). NCBI lineage: Eukaryota > Metazoa > Arthropoda > Insecta > Diptera > Muscidae > Musca > Musca domestica. The sequence goes on from NW_026712249.1 coordinate 16,952,062, forward strand.
GCTGTAGTATCCATTACGAACTTCAAATACCAAATTTTAAACAATTCCGGTGAATAATGTCGCTAAAATCTTCAAAAAAACCGAATATCGGGAGGTACCGTTATGTGGGGGCTATACGAAGACGTGGACCTGCACAGACAATTTTCTTTCTTAGGCTGTAGTATAAATTTCGAACTTCAAATACCAAATTTGAAACTATTTCGGTGAATAATGTCGCTAAAATCATCAAAATACAGAATATTGGGAGGTACCGTTATATGGGGGCTATATGAAAACGTGTACCTACATAGCCTATTTACGAACTTAACCTGCCTACTGGAAAAGTAAAAGAATTTGTGGAACGAATCTAAATTTTTCTTTGCTGACGAAGTAGCGGGCATAGCTGGTCTAGAATAATATTGTAACCCCTTCTCTATTTCCTTCTTACCTACTTTAAAATATTGCCCTCCAACCAGCAGCATCATAATTTCAAAATATTGGCTCTGCACGTTTTTGTTAACCACCAGGCTAAGGAGATTAGTCAGAAACCTGTTGGGGTTTTTTTTTTCAATAATGTACCCTCATGCGTTTGGACATGTCAGTGGTGTTGGTATTTTTTTTTTTTTTTTCTCAAAGCGTGTTAGCTTTACAGTTTACACACAGACGAACGAACAAGTGAACACACATATAAATAGAAGTCAAAACCAATACCATTTTTATTTTCATTTGCAACCGCTATTGCCGTTGGCAATGGCAGCTGTAGCTGCTTCAGCTGGTTGTGGATTGCCAATTGCTTGCGGTGGATGGATGGATGGATGACTAAAATCAATTACAACATATCACAGTGGGAAGTTTTTTTATTTTTTGTTTAAAAAAATTGAATTCTTTGAATTGGATTGAGATATGACAACATTTCGTTGATTCTACGTAGGCATTTTGGTCAATGTCATAATTTCGGTTATAGACCATATAAGTATTTTTTTTTTTTTAATTTTAAAGTCTGTATATTTCAATAAACATGTGTGGGAAATGGAACATGAAACTAGTTCCATTCAGTAAACAAATCAGCAAACCGAATTATTATCGATTGAGGACTATGAATTACAAGGATTTAGGATTTGAACCATCTAAAATTTTGTGTTTATTTGTCACAACAAATAATCGACTCAAGTGAACTAGTTCTCTTGCTCATTTCAATAAATTTTGTGGTTCATTAGTACGAGAATTAGTTAATTTTCAGTTAATATTCAGTTTCTGTTGAGGATTTCCAATGTAATGACCTTATAAATCAAAGAAACGTTATAAAAAATTACAATGGCGCCCAACATAGGTAACATTTTTATGATTATTTTTTTTAACTTTCTTTTCTAAATATCGAAACAATAGAGCAAATCATAAAATTAAGATTTGATTTTAGTTCAGTTTCTGGATTTCCAAAAATAATGCTCTTTTAATTAGATGAACATTTGTCCCAAAAATGACATGGTTTTAAATGGCGCCCAATGAAGACAATATCAAAACTACAGGCTAAGATTTGTTCAATTTATTGTAAATTTCTATTTCTAAAAAAAATAATCTTTGAACCAAGAATGGCAATGGCACGGATATAGCCTTCCGATGAAGTATATTTTGGCATCTACAAAATTTTTTCTTTTGAAAAATGTCAATGAAATATTGAAGGAAACTATCCGACTTCTTTGAACTAGTTCACTTGCTCCTTTCAATGACTATACAACTGTTGGCGATTGAAAATCGATTATTATTAATTTCCTGCCCTGGATTTCCCGTAAAATACCCATAAAATTGAAAGATCATTTGCCAACAATTTTATGGCTTACAATGGCGCCCAACGAAGACAATGTTCCTTCGTCTTTTTTTATCCCCTCAACCATATATCTAGAGAGGGTGAACATCATTTGATACGGCCAAAACTTGGTTCATCGAAATAAAGGTTTCAGATCCTAGGTCTCTTTGGACAACATACGTTTCAGGACATTTGGAGTAGATCTAGCGTTGTCCATCCGTCTGTCTGGCTGGTGCATACGATAACTCTCGAAGGGAGTATCCGATTTAACTCAAACTTGGTACATCGTAATATTATTGTCAAACTTAGATCGAATTTAATACCTCCCTCATAAAATGTAAAGAAAATAATTTACTGCACAGAAAGGGAAAAAATAATCCGATTTTGCTCTAACTTTACGAATCATAATATTTGCATCAGTACTAGAACACTCCACTCCATCAAGTACCTCCCCCTCAAAGGGTCAAAATTTGGAATAATTATAACTCTTATAAAATATGATGTAAGAGTTCGATTGTCTTCAAATTATACACATCGTAACATTTTTATTAACCCAAGGTCTGGTGTGAAGATGGAATATATTGGTTCACTCCTTCTGGTACCTCTCCCACAAGGGGTCAAAATTAACATCCGATTTCATTAGGCCTTGGTGCATCTCAATATTTCTATTAACCCAAGATCTGGTATAACGATGATAGAGATCGGACCACTTCTTCTGGTACCTCTCACACAAAAGGGTCAACGTTTTTAATAACCAAAACGATTATAAAATCCGAACACCCTATTATTTCTACTAACGCAAAATCTGCTGTGAATATGGGATATATCGGCGCACTACTTCTGGTACCTCCACCACAAAGGGTCAAAATTTTGAATAATTATAACTCTTATAAAATGAAAAATATGCAGGCGATCCTCTTCAAATAAAGAAAGATCCGATTGTCTTTAAATTTGGCACATCGCATATCTCTAACAACTGAAGGTCTGGTGTGAAAATGGAATGTATCGGAATGTACCTTATGATACCTCCCCCCGCAAATGGGTCAATATTTAAAATATTAATATCTGTTATAAAATGCGAAATAAGCATCCGATTCTCTTCAAATTTCTCATATCTCAATATTTTTACTAAAGAAAGATCTGCTGTAAATATGATGGATATCGGTCCACCCCTTCCAGTACCTCCCCCACAAAGTATCAACATTTTGAAAAACCAAAACGATCATAAAATGCGAAATACGCATCCGATTCATTCAAAGCAACACACATTCCTATATGTCCACTAATACAAAATCTGCTGTACCACTCCTTCTGGTACCTTTCTCACAAGGGGTGCAAATTTTGAATATCCATGAAGTTCATAAAACGCGAAATTAACATCCGATTCCATTCCGACTTGGTACATCTTAATATGTACCAATGGAATGGTCCGATCTATAGGACCATTTCTTCTGCTACCTCCCTCTCATAGGGTTCATGATTTTGAAAAACAAAACGCCCAAAGAAGGCGTTCCAACTATTTTCAAATTTCGCACATCCTAATTTTTTTTTCTAACACAAGATCTGTTGCAAGGATGATAGATATTTGCGAACCCCTTCTCCTACCTCACCCACAAAGGGTCACAATTTGCAATACTAATATCTGTCGTAATTTGCGAAACAAGTTCGCGGTTCTTTACAACTTGCTATATCTAAATATTTCTCTTAACCAGAATCTGATATAAATGTGGAATTTATCGGAATGTATGATTTCGTATAAAATTGGATATAAATGTTCGATTTCCTACACATTTTGCCCGCACCAATATTTTTATCTGTATTAGATGAAGTATGAAAATGCAATACTTCGACCGACTATGTCTGGTACCACACGCACATTTCAACATTTTCTAAAAATTATTACAAATTTCATATAAAGTGAAGGAAGCAGTCGATATAGCCCAAACCTGTTACGCCACAATATTGTTATCATACTTTTTTAGATCCAATACGAAATGGACAATATTGGTCCATTCCTTCGGAACCTACTCCATAGTGTCAACAATTTGAAAAATCATAAGAAAAGTTAAAATATATTTAAATAATCGAACATTGGCTACCTTCAGCCATCATCTGTCGGCAAATCCGACTGATACTACTTGACTAAAGCTTTTTAAAATTTACCTTTATAATTGGCGCCCAACGTGGGGAATTTCTTACTTTAAGTAAACTATGTTCAAACATATTATTTATGAAGTGTCATCTGGATGTCATTGGTGATGCCAAAAGTCGGTACAGTATTGTGACGTATAGAGGGCGCTCATTAAAGTGAAAATATGTCTTTAATGAGACTTTAAAATGGGATGTAAATTTGAGGACAATTGAAAAATGTTCAGATTTATTTATTTATTTTTTTTTTTTGTTTTTATGTTTCAAAAAAAAGTTTCATTTTTAAATCACCGTATCTTTGGTCTTTTTGAAAATTCTTTGCAAGTTTTCTTGTTTAGAATTCCAAAAAAATTGCTCAAGTCGGCCATTTATGGTGTTCTACACTATTCAACGGTGTCAGTCCATCTGTAGCTTCTCAAAATCCTATCGATGACCCTACAAAGTATATATATTCAATTATATATGTAGTCGGTTTAATAGAAAGAATTGATATTGAGGGCAAAAATATTGCGCACGTGGTTAAGTTCATTTAACCCTTACATAACCATACCTCCATATATTCGGTATTTTGATGACATTATCGACATTATCCACCGGAATTGTTTCAGATTTCGTATTTGAAGTTCGTACTGAGTACTACAACCTATGACAGAAAATTGTCTATGCAGGTTCACGACTTCGTATAGCGACTATATAACGCGACCTTACGAAATTCGGTATTTTGATGATTTTAGCGACATTTTTCACCGGATTCAAAGTTCGTAATAAGTGCTACAACGTATAGAAGTTTTATTTAAGGATATTTTTCGACAGATTTTTTATACCCTCCACCTTGGAAAGGGGGGTATATTAACTTAGTCATTCCGTTTGTAACATCGCTAAATATTCGTCGTAGACCCCATAATGTATATATATTCATAATCAGCAAAAAATTCTAAGACGATTTAACGATGTCCGTCTGTCTGTCTGTTGAAATCACGATACAGCCCCATTATTTGACGTAGAGCAAATTTAGCAGAATAATTTGTATTGTGTCTAGGATGGTTGGTATTGAAAATGACATATATCGGTCCATGTTTTGGTATAGTCCTCATATAACGGTACATCTAACGGTACATCGATATTCGGTATTTTGGTGATTTTTGCCATACGGACATTGTATGTATAGGTCCACGCTTTGGTATAGTCCCCATATAACGGTACCTCCCGATATTCGGTATTTTGATGATTTTTTGCCACATTTTTTCATGGACTTGTCTAAAAATTGGTATTTGTTGGTCATAATGGGTTCTAGCTCCGGTGGCGGAACTTTGCATATATAGGTCCACGCTTTGGTATAGCCCCCATATAACGGTACCTCCCGATTTTCGGTATTTTGATGATTTTTACCACATTTTTTCACGGATTGGTCTGAAAATTGGTGTTTGTTGATCATAATGAGTTCTAGCTCCGTCGACAAAACATTGTATGTATAGGTCCTCGTTTTTGTATGGCCTATATAGCGGTACCTTCCGATATTCGGTATTTTGATGACTTTTTGCCACATTTTCCCACGAATATGTCTAAAAATTGGTGGAGGGTATTAAAAGATAGGCCCGGCCGAACTTAATGTTCTTTTTTTACTTGTTTTTATTAATTCTTTCAAATTTCTTCCAAATGGTGGAGGGTATCGATATTTCGGCTTTCCCGAAATAAGATTTTTTTTCCTTCTTTTCAATTCTTTTTTTCAATATTCAGATATATTTTGCCTGATCCGATTAGAGGTTTTCCAAATAAATAAAACTAAATTAGTTTATTTCTTAAATCTTGGAATTTTTCAAAACTCTTCGGAAGGTTTCTTCTTATATTCCTATAGTTTAAAATTCATTTTCAAGTTAAAAATTATGCCAAATTCATTTCTTTCTAAATATATTATTTTCCTGCACTGTGCTCAAAAAATCTTTGGTTTCGAAAATATTTTCGAACGCCCCAAAAACATCTTCTCTACTTTAATCTAAGTCTCGTCGACCGAATAGTTTGCAACAAAATACAAAAAAAAAGACAACAAAACACGAGCGAAACATAAAACTTCTAACAACAGCGACGACAACAACAACACCACCACAAAAAATAAAGAAACAAACAAATTTAAGCCGCAACATCAGAATGGAGAAGTTGGCCATAAAAATCCGTTAAAGGCATTTTTTGAGTGTGTTCTCTTTTTTTTTGTCACTTTTTGTTGTTGTTTACTTTATTATGGTATCGTATTTCGTCTACCTTGTTTTTTTTTTATTTTTTGTGGATTCAAGTTTGTTGTTACTTTATTTGGTGTTTTTGTGATTTTTTTTTGTTCTTTTGAGGTTTATGATTCTCTTGGCTTGAAATTGAATTAAAGTGGGGTGTGGCAGATGTTTATCTCCCCAAAATGATGGCCAAGCCACAGTGGCAGCACTCATCTCAGGGTCTCCACTACCTTTGGAGATAAGCCTTGCAGTTACAACAAAGCATCAAATATTTATTCTAGCTATGGAATATTTATGGATATGGCCAACCATAGGAAGAATGGCGGGAGAGGGGCTGGCTGTTAGTAATTGAATGGAGATGAAATGTTGGGGGGGGGGGGGGGAGAAATGGAAAATCATTTGAGTGGAAAAGCGAATGAGACAGTGATTTGGAAAGTGTGAGTAAATAGTTAAAACTTTCTAAACAAATGGACATTGCTAGATCGACTCCAAATGCCCTGAAACGGATTTGGTACAAAGAGACATAGGGTCTAAAACGTTTTGGCCGTATCAAATTATACAGGATGAGATAAAAAAAACTGCAACAAGGTCAAACGCCATCATTTTTACATTTTTTAAATTTAATTTAATGAAAACAAAAAATGTCGGAAGTAGCACCAAATTTGAGAATAAGTTTAGATTTGATCGAATGGGTCACCTTTAGCACGAATTATGACCTTCATACGGCCCGAATATTGCTCTGCGGCATTTTAGCCCATTGCCGGCGAAGCGCTTGCTTGAAGTGATCGACACTTTGGTGTTTTTTAGTGCCAACCTTGCTTTCCAAAATACCAGAGACACAATAGTCCAACGGATTGGTAGCCGGAGATTTTGGTGACCATTGTTCGCTGGAAATGAAGCGAGGAACCTCATTTCGTAATCATTCTTGGGTGGCGCGTGCTGAGTGCTCTCTTTAGCTCTTTTGAGTCTATTTTCTTTCTGTTGTGGTGTAAGTTCTGCACTTTTTGAAATTTCAAAGGCTTTACCACGAGCTCATTTTTCAATATTTGCAGGAGATATCTATCATCTTCACATCAGATCAGATCTGTTAGCAAAAATGTTTATATGTGTGAAATTTGAAAAGAGTTGGATGCTTATCTCGCTTTCATTAAGCGTTTTGTTCTTCAAAATCTTGAACCCTATGTGGAGGAGGTACCAGAAGAAATGGTCCGATCTCTACCATCTTTATAACAGATCTTGTGTTTATGGAAATATTGAGACGTGCCAAATCTGAATGGTATTGGATATTAATTTCGCTTTTTATGAGCCTCAGAAATATTCAAAATTTTGGCCCTTTGTGGAGTAGATACCAGAAGGTGTGGACCGATATAATCCATTTTCACAGCAGATCTTTAGTTAGTAAAACTATTCAGATGTGCCAAATCTGAATGGAATCGGATGTAAATTTCGTGTTTTATTAGCTTCGTAGATATTCAAAATTTTTACACTTTGGGGGAGGTTCCGGAAGGAGTGAACCGATATATTCCATCTTCACATTAGGTCTAGTGTCAGTAGAAATAATGCGAACTGTGAAATATGGAGAGTATCGGATGCTTATTTCGGATTTTATGATCGTTTTAGTTATTCAAAACTTTGACCCTTTGTGGGGGAGGTACCAGAAGAAATGATCCGATCTTCACCACCTTTATAACACATCTTGTGTTGATGGAAATATTGAGATGTACCAAGTCTAAATGAAATCGAATAATAAGTTCGCGAAATATTCCTCCGAAATATTCGAAATTTTGACCCTTTGTGGGGGAGGTACCCGAAGGAGTGGACCGATATATTCCATCTTCTCGCAAGACTTGGTGTTGATAAAAATATTGTGATGTGTGCAAGTTGAAGACAATATATATTTTTTGAAAATTTCGACCTTTTGTGGGGGAGGTACTTGATGGAGTGGACCGATATTGTCCATCTTCACACCAGACCTTGGGTTAATAAAAATATTGTGATGTGTGTTATTTGAAGACAAACGGACTCTTACATCACACTTTATAAGAGTTATAATTTATCAATATTTTGAACCTTTGTGGGGGAGGAACCAGAAGAAGTGGACCGATACTATCCATTTTCGCACCTGACCTAACACTGAGGCAAATATTAGGATTCATAAAGTTGGAGCAAAATCAGATTATCCTTTCTCTTTATGTGCAGTAAATTATTTTTTGAAAATGTTGGCGTTTTGTGGGGGAGGTACCAGAATTAGTGGAACTTTATTGTCCATCTCCGAACTCGATCTAAGTTTGACAAAAATATTACGATGTACGAAGTTTGGACTAAATCGGATGCTCCCTTCGAGAGTTATTGTGCACACCAGCCAACGAGACAGAGAGAGGGAGGGGCATCGCTAGATCGACTTCAAATGTCCTGAAACTGATTTGGCCCAAAAAAGAGCTAGGGTTTAAAATCATTATTTCGATGAGGCACATTTTGGCCGTATCAAATGATATATACCCTCTCTAGCCTCTATATGGTTGAGGGTATAAAATTTCCACTGTTACAGTTTTAGTTATGGTGTTGAAAGAAAATTCTAAAATTAAATTTTTTGAAATAAAAAAATTTTTGAATAAAAAAGTTTGATAGAATATTGCTTTAAAGCATCCATTATTTTATTTGGCATTCTAAGAATCCGAAGCATAATTTCCTAATATCTCTTAGTTTCAGTCTGACAACTTATATATCTCTCCACAACCAATTCATCCAGCATTCCCCAGTTCGATTGCAACCACTGTCACATTCCATTCCACTTAGCAGCCATCTGCAATTTATTAATTTATAAACAGCTTCAGTCTATTACAACATTTATTTATTTATTTATTTTTATCACTGTGTGTCAGGAGGGCAAAGAGAGAGAAAGAGGGGAGAGAGAGTTAGGGTGCACCGCCCTTTTCTAAGCTCAGACGACGACAGGTAGTCAACTCTCTGTGAACAGTTGCTTGTTTGTGTTTTTTTTTTTTCTAATTTAAATTAATGCCGAGGTCGAAGGCACCCATGACAATCTATAAAAATTATGCACAACACCAAGCGGCGAGAGGCAGCAAAACCAAGGATAATGACATTGTGCAAAGGATACTTCAAAGTATACATAATTATGTCGCGCTGGCGAGTATTTGCCAGGGGCTAGAGAAACTATTTTCAGTTTGAAGAAGAAGAAGAACAAGAAGAAATGAAACAATCTTTTATAGTTTTTCGCAAAAAGAGTTTGAGACTTAAAGAGGGCAGGGAAAACAACTTATGAAGTCCATTAAAAGTTTTTTCCAAAGAGCGGGTTAAGATGATCAAGGACTGGCTGAGTTTTTGTTAATTAAAAAGAAAAACAAGGAAAAGTTTCAAAATTGCTGGACGAATGAGCCATTTTGTGCCAAGAGGACGTCGCTAGGATGGCTAAGGTTATTCAATAACAAAGTTAAAGTACCTAATGGATAACGGTGAGTGGGCAATGTATCTAAGACAGATTTGCTCATTATTACTCGGGAGCGAAACTTGCTCCCGAGCGGAATTGCTTGGAGAGTTTTATCGGAGTCTATTCTTCACTCTTTTGTTTTGTGTGGCAGTATCTCTCTTTTTTGAAAAATTTGAATAGGATCAGGAACGCTCAAAATAGAGCTAGAGTTTACTCTAAAAATGAAAATGAGTGGAAAAATATTTAGCTTTCTTTTTTATGGATGCGTGTGTGTAACAGCAAAAGGATTTTGATTTTGCTAAAATACTGTAGAAGAGGGTGGGAAGAGGGGATGATCTTGTACAGAAAAATACACTTAGATAGAAATACAGCAATGGAATAAGAAAAACTAAAAGAGTACTCGACAAGAGTAGAATCTGCCCTATTTGTGCTCCCACACAACAACGAGTATTATATCCTCATATTCGAGCGACATCGAACAAAAATCGATTTTACAATGCTACCAGGAGCGTACTTGCTCGAATTCGAGCGAGTTTCTCTATTTTTTGTATATTTGAGCGAGTTTTTCGGAGGCCAGATCTCAGATAATCAGAATACGTTAATAATGCATTAACGGTGTCCTGAAGACGGCGATAAAGTATCTAAGGAGCACAGGACATGTTCCAAAGAGTTGGTATCTAGACGTGGTTATGTATCTAGGTACTTGAATAACTCGCATGGGAAATGCAGATACGTAGATAAGCCTTCTGAGGTGTTCTAGACTCGTGGATAATTCAAAGAGGACGATTTAGACGTAGATAATGTAGCGAGACATCTAAAAAAATGTATCTAGACATATGGATATTTTATCTAGTCCTGAGGAAAATGTATCTTAACATGTGGATAATGTATCTAGACGCACAGATAATGTGTCTAGGCATGTGGAAATGCATATAGATACGTGGATAATGTATCTAGACATGTGGAAAATGTATCTAGATACGTGGGTAATGTATCTAGACATGTGGAAAATTTATCTAGACATGTGGAAAATGTATCTAGACATGTGGAAAATGTATCTAGACACGTGGATAATGTATCTAGATACGTGAAAAATATATATAGGCACTTGGATAATGTATCCAGATACGTGGATAATGTATCTAGACATATGGAAAATGTATCTAGGCACGGGGATAATGTATATAGATTCGTGGATAGTGTATCTAGACGCGTGGATAATGAACCTAGACTTGTGAATAATGTATCTAGACACACTGATAATATATATAGACGAGTCTATAATGTGTGTGGACATGTAGATAATGTATCGACATGTGGAAAATGTATATAGAGACGTAGATAATGTATAAAGACACGTAGATAATGTATCTGGACATGTAGATAATGTATCTAGACCCATAGATAATGTATCTAGACTCGTAGATAATCTATGGAGACATGTAGAAACGTGGATAATGTATGCATACACGTACATAGATAATATATCCAGATACGTAGACAATGTATCTAGATATATGGAAAATGTATCCAGACCTGAAGAAAGTTAATCTAGACACGTGGATAATCTAGAGATATCCACTATCTAGATATCTATAGATGTGGATTATGTACCTATAGATTTGGGTAATGTATCTAGACACGTGGATAATGTATCTAAACACGTGGATAATATATCTAGACACGTGGATAATGTATTTAAAACACGTGGATAATGTATTTAGACACATGGATAATGTATTTATACACATGGATAATGTATCTAGACACGTGGATAATGTATCTAGACACGTGAAAATGTATCTAGGCAGTGGATAATGTATCTAGATACGTGAATAATATATCTGGACACGTGGATAATGTATCTGGACACGTGGATAATGCATCTAAGGTCTTTTATATACGTGGATAATGTATCTAAACACGTGGATAATATATCTAGACACGTGGATAATGTATCTAAGGTCTTTTATATACGTGGATAATGTATCTAAACACGTGGATAATATATCTAGACACGTGGATAATGTATCTAGACACATGGATAATGTATCTAGACACATGGATAATGTATCTAGACACGTGTCTAGATACATTATCTATTTGCTAAATACATTACCTTAATGTCTAGGTACGTTAGTCACATCTATAGATACATTGTCCACGTGTCTAGATACATTTTCTACAGGTCTGGATGCATTTTCCATATATCTAGATACATTATCTACGTGTCTGCATACATTGTCCACGCTTCCACATGTCTCGATAGATTATCTACGAGTCTAGATACATTATGTATGTAGTCTAGATACATTATGTATCTAGACTCGTAGATAATCTATCGAGACATGTGGAAGCGTGGACAATGTATGCAGACACGTAGATAATGTATCTAGATATATGGAAAATGTATCCAGACCTGTAGAAAATGTATCTAGACACGTGGACAATGTATCTATAGATGTGACTAACGTACCTAGACATTAAGGTAATGTATTTAGCAAATAGATAATGTATCTAGACACGGGAACATGTATCTAGACGATTGTATGTGTACCTAAAAACAAAAATCATAAATGGTACGTAGATAATGTATCTAGACATATGGAATTGTATCTAGACACGGGGAATGTGTGTGTGTTGACAAGAAGATAATGTATCTAGACGTATGGAAATGTATCTGGACACGGGCAACATGTATATGAACACGAAAATAATGAGTCTACAATGTGGAGAATGTATCTAGACACATGGAATATGTATATGAACACAAAAATAATGAATCTAAAATGTGGAGAATGTATCTAGACAAGTGTATATGTATCTAGAGACGAATTTAATGAATATAGAATGTGGTAACGTATCTAGACACGCGGATAATGCATCCAGAAAGAATTTAATGTATCTGGACACATGTATAATATATCTAGACTCCCGGATAATATAAGAAATCCTAAGAAATCCTGGACACGTATCTAAGGTATCATAAACAAGTGGAGAATGCTTCTAAGGCCTCCTCAACATGAGAATAATATGGCTACGGTATCCTCAACATGGGGATAATATTGCTACGTATTATGTATCTAAGTTATCTACATCACGTGGATAACGTGTCTTGACTATATATCTCAAAACTATCACCAACACATGGATAATGTATCTAATAATGTTTTATGTATCCTCAACACTTGTTTCATTTATCTGAGATATCTTCAACAAGTTCTATCCAATTTTTAACAGTTCCGGTCAAATTTTTCAAGTTAATAAAGTTAAAATTAAAGTTTTTAAATTAATTTCCCTCGAAATTTGTTCGAAATTGAGCCGAATAATTTGGGCCCTGAATTTTGTAAAAATCGACAAGCTATTTATCTTCAAAGGCAACGGCTTAGCTACCAATTTTCCCAATTTTAAAAAGCCTATTATTTACAGCTAATTGATTGTTTTCAAACGACGTCAAACTGTCTGATTGGTGGGTGGTTGGCTGGCTGTACGTATGTGAATAGATGGGTTATTCTCATTCTCAAATCATGAATGTCGTTTACACAAAGACGCTAATTGCAATTAGTGGTTGAGTTTTTAATGATAGCAGCATCAGAAATAGAAAACCAAAACAACAACAACAGCTGATTACACAAACTCAATTAACTGAAATGCATTACTTCCTTTGCGTCACGTTCTTGCCTCTGAGCAGAAAAGAATGGAGAACGAATGAAAGAACAAAACACAAAGCGTAGCTACAGCAAAAAATAAATGCTCAGCAATTAGTCGGAACCCAAAAGTGACTGTCATTTTGTTGTACTTTTTTGTAAATATGGAGGAGACGAATGTGAGTAAAGTGACTTAGTCATTTTAGGCATTCAACGGCATGGTACAATTATGAAAATTGAGAGATTACAAATGTCGAATTTTCATTTTTTTGTGACTTGTAGTTTTCGACCTCCGATTAAATCTCCATGTCTAATTCTTATGTCACGTGGTTAGGTTGCAACATACATCCATTATATTTCTCCACCATGAGGATCACATGCACATTGTTTACCGACGACCTTTCATGCTCACCATTACACCTACCTTCCCAATGACGACGTCATAATCATTTTCATCATCGTCGTGCAATTACATCTAATTACTTTCACAAAATAACCAGAAAATGTCAGCCCCTAAACATGCAGGCAGTCGGTGTGCGAGAGACGCTCACCTAATCATCTGGCCAACAACCATGACAACCGATCCAAGCGACATTGATGAAATGAAATGCAAAAAATGTATCTTTATTAGATTACTTTGTGGTGGTCTGCTCCACGGCAAGCACTCCCTAAAGAATAGTCGTTCTTTTAATTGGGAAGCGGAGAAAAAAAAACACAGCGATAGTCCTTTTTTGTGGCAAACCTAGCAGGTAAATTGCCACAGGTAGACAGACACAGAAATGACTTAAGCTATGGCCACTAGAATAATTGGCAGGGTTCGCTTAAGTGAACGGCTAGCCAGTTTAAATTCAAATCTAACGGCATTTAAATGCAATTCCGGCCATAATTACATAGCTAATGTAATTTGGGAAATAATTTCGGGAAATGGATGGAATGAAATTTTTTAAAGTGTGTTTTATGAATAGAAAGCTAAAGATTATCTCATTTCAAAAGAGAAGATCTCTGACAATGTCTTCAGAAAAAAGGAGTGGTGGCGTGTAAACGTTATCGAAAATTGGAAGATAGATCCAAGGTGTTTCACAAAAGTGGATAATGTAATTGGGCATTGGATTATAACTAAGAGGACACGTGGATAACGCCTCTTCGGTCTTGTAGGCACTTGGGAAATCTCTCTCTCTCTGTGTGGAAGCGTATCTAACGCTTCTTATTTACATAAACAATTAACCTAAGTTGTCTCTGCGACGTGAATAGTGACTCTGAGATTTTAAGACACCTGGATTATGTATTTGGATACGCGGATAATTTATCTAAGTCTTCTTAGATTTCTCAGGTACGCAGTTAATGTATTTGGACATGTGGGAAATATATCTAAGGTTTCCTAGATAGTGGGTAATGTATCTGAATAATCTGATAAAGTATCTTTTTAGTGTATAATGTATCTAGACATGTGGATAATATATACGAATGCGTGGATAATGTATCTAGACATGTGGATACTGTATCTAAGCACGTGGATAATGTATCTAGACACGTGGATCATATATCTAGATACGTGGAGAATGTATCTGGACACATGGAAAATTTATTTAGACTTGCGGATCATATATCTAGACACGTGGATAATATATCTAGGCACGTGGATAATTTATCTAGACAAGTGGATAATGTATATAGACCGTGGATAAAGTATCTAGACACGTGGGTAATGTATCTAGAGACGTGGATAATGTATCTAGACACCTGGATAATGTACCTAGACACGTGGGTAATGAATCTAGACACATGGATAATGTATCTAGACACGTGGATAATGTATCTAGAAAAGAGCATGTGTCTAAACACGTAGATAATGTATCTAGACACGTGGATAATGTATCTAGACACATGGATAATGTATCTAGACACGTGGATAATGTATCTAGACACGTGGATAATGTATCTAGACACGTGGATAATGTATCTAAGATTTTTTAGGTACGTGGATAATGTATCTAGACACGTGGATAATGTATCTAAGATTTTTTAGGTACGTGGATAATGTATCTAGACACGTGGATAATGTATCTAAGATTTTTTAGGTACGTGGATAATGTATCTAGACACGTGGATAATGTATCTAAGATTTTTTAGGTACGTGGATAATGTATCTAGACACGTGGATAATGTATCTAAGATTTTTTAGGTACGTGGATAATGTATCTAGACACGTGGATAATGTATCTAAGATTTTTTAGGTACGTGGATAATGTACCTAGACACGTGGATAATGTATCTAGACACGTGGATAATGTATCTAGACACGTGGATAATGTATCTAGACACATGGATAATGTATCTAGACACGTGGATAATGTATCTAAGATTTTTTAGGTACGTGGATAATGTATCTAGACACGTGGATAATGTATATAGACACGTGGATAATGTATCTAGACACGTGGATAATGTATCTAAGATTTTTTAGGTACGTGGATAATGTATCTAGACACGTGGATAATGTATCTAAGATTTTTTAGGTACGTGGATAATGTATCTAGACACGTGGATAATGTATCTAAGATTTTTTAGGTACGTGGATAATGTATCTAGACACGTGGATAATGTATCTACGATTTTTTAGGTACGTGGATAATGTATCTAAGGATAATGTATCTAGATACGTGCATAATGTATCTACACAAGTCGATTTTGTATCTATACACATGGATAATGTATCTAGACACGTGGATAATGTATCTAAGATTTTTTAGGTACGTGGATAATGTATCTAGACACGTGGATAATGTATCTACGATTTTTTAGGTACGTGGATAATGTATCTAAGGATAATGTATCTAGATACGTGCATAATGTATCTACACAAGTCGATTTTGTATCTATACACATGGATAATGTATCTAGATACGTGAATAATGTATCTACGATTTTTTAGGTACGTGGATAATGTATCTAAGGATAATGTATCTAGATACGTGCATAATGTATCTACACAAGTCGATTTTGTATCTATACACATGGATAATGTATCTAGATACGTGAATAATGTATCTACACAAGTGGATCATTTATATTGACACATAGATAATGTATCTGGATATGTGGATAATGTATCTAGACACGTGGATAATGTATCTAGACACGTGGATAATATAATTAGCATGTAGATAATGTATCTAGACACATGTGAATAATATATCTGGACACATGGATAATGTATCTAGACGTGTAAGTAATGTATCTGGAAAAGGGATAATGTATCTAGGGCTACTAAGATAAACGAATAATGTATCTAAGGTGTCTTAGATACGGAAATGCATATAGGCACCTGGATATTGAATCTATACCTATATAATGTATCCGATCATGTATCTTATACACGCGTATAATAAATAATGCTTCATGGTCACGCGGATAATAAATTTTCAGTATCTTCAAGCCATTTATATTGCATCTAAGGTATGAAGACTACGTTGGTAATTTATTTATCCATCCTGAACTTATGAATAATACATCTAAAGTATCCTGGGCACATGGATTGAACATATCAATAATGTATCTAAGGTTGCCTCAACTTATGTATAAAGCATAGACTTTATAATGTATCTAAGGTATCCCGAACGCCTGTATTAAGTATCTAAGTTATTCCAAAGCTCTCAATAATGTATGTAAGGTATTCTGAACGTGAGTATAGTGCATCAGTGTCATACTGAACCGGAGGTTAATGTTTCCAAGTTATCCACAGTAGGTATATAACGTTTCTGTTGTTTCTGGGGTACTGCATATAGGTAGGATATTGTATCTACGATATTTAGTCTTAGCAAATTATTCAAGTAATTAAAAATATCTGCTAATTTTTCTGGGATACACGTCATTTATAATTTATCTCAATTTTTTTTGTATACTCCGATAATGTATAAATTGTATTTTAAACACACACAAAAAGTGTCTTTTCTTTTTTCTGAAAAAGAACAACAATCAATTACGGGAAACAAGAAATCAACTTTATATATTGGTCTGGTATTTCGCCCTCTTTCCGAAATAATTCCCTTTTGCTGTTATACCAATAGTTAACTTCCAACAGATAACAATAAATTATTTACTATTTTAATTGTTGTTAATTGTTATAAATTACACTCCGACGACGAGAGTGAGTTGGATGACTAACTCCAATGTTGCAAATGGCACAAGAGAAAAATGATGAAAGAGTGTATTTTGAGAATGATAAAATTCGAATATTGCTTGAATAAGATGTTGATTTTGGAATCCTGGTCCAAAAAAACCTTAGATAAAGACACATGTCTATGATTTGATCTCCTGTGGGTACTCAACACCAAAGGACGGAAATTCTTATTTCATATAAATATTAAAAAATTAATATTTATTTTAAATTAAAAACATTTCCCCTTTTAAAATGGCTGAAAAGAATGCATTGCAATTTTTAGAACATCAGCATTGAGGCCTCTTATTATTGGTCCAAACAGTCTATCCTGTATCCTCCTGTAACAATTCTGTTACATCTTTCTCTATTTAAATAGCCACATTATGACACGTCCCGTGTCAGATGTTAAAACCTAATCCAGCATGATTTCCTAATTTATTCGAAAAATAATATTGCATTCAAATTTGTTGGGAAACCACAGATAACTCACTTCAAATTCAAACCTGTACATATGTACATATGCTAAATACAAAATCCCAACAAAAATAAGATAATCTTTAACCCCTCCCAGGTGTCTGCGCCACCAATCAACCTCTTGAAATTATGTCTCTTTTTTACATTATATTTTTTTTCGTTTCCAATCAACCCCAACCCCTTCCCTTAAAATTTTCGAAAATATTGCCGAAAATATTTTTATATTTTTTAATTTTCAATTAAAAACACAAGAACAGACAAATATCAAACACATGCACTTGGTTTTCTATTTTATAAAAAGAAAAACATGTGTTCAGCGTAAAGACAAAATGTGCTTATCAAAAATGTTTTATGTAGAAATAGTTGCAGCATATTTACCCCCCACCCTTCCACCTCTCCCTACCATTCAACGGCAATATTGGGGAGAGAAAATATTTTGATTGAAATATTAGTTTGTGATTGTAAACAAAATTTTGAGAAATATTTCTATTTAGCTGCTACACCATTTCCAAGCTAAAAGCAAATGGGGAAGAACATAATCGGGAAAAAGTGTTATGAAAAAGTAATATTGTCTGAGTGAAAGATTACGGACTAGAGGGCAAAATTTCCATAGCTTTTTGAATAAGGATTTTTTTACTTAGGCGTATTGGATATGTCACAATTTGAATATATTTTGAAAAATCTTCCAAGGGAATTTTTCTATGGATTAAAGACATTATGGGACATCTGTGGATAGAGAGACTTTAGCAAGCCTCATGTACATCTGGATGATCTTCTGAGGGGTTCCTTACATGTTTTTAAGAGGTCTTCTAATGGTAAAAAAAAACCTGCCATAAATAGGTGAGCCCTCTAGACATGACACAAAAAAATGTCAAAAACAGCAAGGTAAAGAAGATCCTTAAAAACCCTTAAATGTATAGAAGGTCTCCTACAAGTCACCAATAGGTAGATGGTTTAAAGCTGTCTTCAATTCCGAAGACAATGTGCGACAAAAACTTTTTTTCCCATAATCACAGGAAAAATTGCCTTCCACCAAATCCAAGTAATAGAAACCCGCATTAACCACGATACTAAATTTCAGGATATCGGTTCACGATATCGTATGGCTTTCATATAAAGATAAATACCGATATTCGGTAGTTTGGTGATTTTAGCGAATTTTTTTTATCGGGTTTGTTTCAAATTTCGTCTTTAAATTTCGTAATGGGTACTAAAGCCTATGATAAAAATTACTTATGCAGGACCACGTCTTCGTATAATAGTATAACAAGTTTCCTTTCAGCGGTATTTTTCAACGGTTTTTTCCCTTAAATTTTTTGAAAATTTTCAAGTTCCCTCCAAATTATTAAAAGTTCGGAGCGGCTGATCTTAGCTGCTTTTTATACACTCAGACATATGGCTAGAGAGGGTATATATCATATGATACGGCCAAATCGTGCCTCCTCGAAATAACGGTTTTAGACCATAGGTCTGTTTGGGCCAAATCCATTTCAGGACATTTGGAGTCGATCTTGAGGTGTCCATCCATTCGCCTGTCTTGCTGGTGCACACGTTAGGCCTTGAAAGGGGTATCCGATTTGGTCCAAGCTTGGTACATCATAATATTATTATCAAACTTAGACCGAGTCCGGAGATGGGAAATATCTGTCGGCTCCTTTTGGTACCTCCCCTATAAAAGGTCGAAAAAATATTTGACCGCAAATAAAGAGAAAGAATGATCCGATTTTGCTACAACTTGGCAAATCTTAATATTTACTAGGTCAGTTGAGAAAATGAACAATATCGGTCCACTCCATCACGTACCTCCCGCACAAAGGGTACACATTTTTAATAATTATTATCTCTTATAAAATGTGACATAAGAGTCCGATTGTTCTTAAATTTCACACTACGCAATATTCTTATTAACCTAAGCTCTGGTGAGACGATGGAATATGTCGGACCAATCCTTCTGGTACCTCCTCCACAAAAGGGTCAAAATTGTGAATACCCAACACTCATAAAACACGAAATTAACATCCGATTCGATTCAGACTTGGTACATCTCAATATTTCCATCGACACTAGATCTGTTATAAAGATGGTAGAGGTCAGACTATTTCTTCTGGTACCTCCCCCACAAAGAGTCCAAGTTTTTCTCTTTATACTTCACACATCCCATTATTTCTAGTAACACAAGATCTACTGTCAAAATTTTGAATATCCATGATGCTCATAAAACGCAAAATTTATATCCGATTCACTTCAATCTTCCCACATCTCAATATGTGTATTAACACAAGGTCTGTTATAAAGATGGTACAGATCGGACCATTCCTTCTGGTATCGCCTCCATAAAGGGTCCAATTTTCAAAAACCAAAACGAGCATAAAATTCGAAACAAACATCCGGTTCTCTTCAAATTTCACACATCCCATTAACACAAGATCTGCAGTAAAGATGGGATATATCGACGCATTTCTTCTGGTACCTCACCCACAAAAGGTCACAATTTTCGATTCTTTACAACTTGATATATCTAAATATTTCCCTCAAGCAGAAATCTGATATGGATATGGAATTTATGATTTCGCATAAAATTGGATTTAAATGTTCCATTTTCTTTAATATTGTCCATACCAGTATTTTTACCTGTATTCGAAGAAGCATAAAAATGGAATGCTTCGGTCCGCTATATCTGGTACCTCACGCACATTTCAACATTTTCTGAAAGGTTTCACATATCTCATTCATATAAAGTGAAGGAAGCAGTTGATATAGTCCAAACCTGGCACGTGGCAATATTTTTTAGGTCCGATACGAAACGGACAATATTCCTTCCCGTTCCTTCCGAACCTGTTTGTCGAAATCCGTCTGTCTGTTGAAATCACCGTGAAAACCGGTTCGTAGAGCGTCAAAATTTAGCAAAACAATTTATATTGTGTGTAGGATTGAAAATTAGATGTTTCGTTCCACGTTTTGGTGTAGTCCCCATATAACAGTATCTCCCGATATTCGGTGTTTTGAGAATTTTTGCCACATTTTTTCGGGGATTTGTCTAAAAATTAGTATTTGTGGGTCCTAATGGGTTCTAGCTCCGTTGGCGAAACATAGTGTGTATAGGTCCACGTTTTTTGTATAGCCACATATAGCAGTACCTCCCGATATTTTCATGATATTTGCCACATTATCCTACGAATTTGTCTAAAAATTGGTATTTGTGGGTCATATTGGCTTCAAATGTTTCTTTTACTCTAAGGTGGAGGGTATTAAAAATTTGGCCCGGCGGAACTTAATGTGTTTATAGCCTCCACTATAGTATGGAGGGTATATTAAGTTTGTCATTTCATTAGTAACACCTCGAAATATACATTTTAGACCCCACGAAGAATATATATTTTCTTGATCAGCATAACATTCTAAGTCGATTTAGGTATGTCTATCCGTCTGTCCGTCTATCCGTCTGTGGAAATCACTTCAGAGCGAAATGAAGTTGGTGGATAAAATTTTACTCAAATGTATATTATGTTTGCAGGACTTTTGGTATTGAAAATGGGCCATGTAGGTCTACGTTTTGGTATAGGCCCCATATAACGGTACCTCCCGATATTATATTTTATTTTCATCATTTTAGCGACATTATTTACCGGAGTTATTTAAAATTATGTATTTAAGTTCGTAATGGAAACTTCAGCCTAAGACAGAAAATTGTCTATGCCGGTCCACGTCTTCGTATAGTCCCCATATAATTGTACCTCCCGATATTCGGTATTTTGATGATTTTAGCGACATTATACACCGGAATTATTTCAAATTTGTATTAGAAGTTCGTAATGGATACTACAGCCTATGACAGAAAATTGTTATAATAGTACTTTCTATATTCGGTATTTTTATGATGCAGGTCCACGTCGTCGTATAGACCCTAATATAACGGCTACATTCGGTATTTTTAAGATTTAATAGAATTTTTAACGGATATTATTTTTTTTTAAAAACTTCCAAATTCGTTCTAAATGGTGGAGGGTATTCAAAGTTCGTCCCGGCCGAACATACAGCATTTGTATTTATTTTATTTGTTTTTAGTATATTTTAGTACTTTCCTTCCCCTTGAGCGCGAATTTTTGGGCAAAAAACGCCAAAAAGACCCATTTGTTGACTTGTTTGAAGTGTAAGGGTTCCAAGGAAGGCTAAAAATTTTAAAAAATGTGAAGCAGAGGGGAAGCTTTCCCCCTCTATTTAGGTAACTTTGCGATGTAAAATTTAAAAACACAGATACGCATGTCTTTCATTTTTAGCATTACTTTCATAATCTACTGAGCTTCTCCTGTAATTATTTTTTTTTGTTGGAAATGGTGTAATACTGATGTAAAAATCCCATACAACAAGTTCCCACAACAACATCAACAAAAAATTACATTATTCTCATTGTAAAACGAGTACTAAAGTCAATGATTGAAATTGGGGGCGGCGTTCGAGATTAGAACTTGATAATGAACCCCATACTCCCCAAAAAAACCCAGAAACAATTACTCTCACACATTGAAAAAACAGACATATACTCCCCTCTCTCCAAATGAATGCATTTCCAAATTAAAATGTAAGCAGATAATCACAAACCACCGCTGCCACACAATTTAATTTTGTAATTGTATTGTAAGTGAGCAAGCACAAGGCAACGCAAGTGTATGGGTGTAATTAAAAATTACGAAAGTTGAAATTAATGTAATTCAATGCAAATGATAATGAATTATTCCCTCCTGGGTGAATTGGGAGAGGCTAAAAGTGCTAAGGCAAAAAAAAAATAAATACAATTTAAAAAAAAGATAAATTAAAAGCGGGGGGAGAGAATGAAAGATAGTTGTTTGGCCCGGGGAGGGGGACTGTGTGAGCCTATTACTGTTATTGTTTAATTTCTCAATTTTTGGAGGGGGATGGGTAGGGGGTCTCACACTCCAAAATACTGTTAAAAGCGGGAGGAGAATCAATGATAGTTGTTTGGGTGGAGGAAGGGGACTGTGTGAGCCCATTACTTTTATTGTTTAACTTCTCAATTTTTAGAGGTGGGTGGGTAGGGGGTCTCAAACTCCAAAATACTGTTAACCAAAAGAAGATATGTAACGTGGCCAAAGAACCAAGTCAACCATTGAACAGTATTGAAGAAAGAAGAGAAGAAGCAGAAGAACGAAAAACAACAACATATAAACAAAACCAATTCACCTGCAATTGGAGGAGGCATGTCTTAATTCGTGATTTTCATACAAAATGAAAATCAACACTTTTTAATCACTTCGACACATACACACACACACTCGCGAACACATGGCAGCAATTGGATATGCCCGACACGCACATGGAGACTGGCTTTAAATCCTCACTTAAAGCTCGATTGGGCGATCAAAAAGAGTCGTAGTTTCAAAAAAAAAAACGAAAATGAAAATAAAAATAAAAAATAAAAACTAACAGAACTTCGCTGGTGCTTGCCAACAAAGATGAGTCAAGAAGAAGCTACAATTAGGTAACGAAATTAGGTGGAAAAAGACGTTCTAAAACGAATTCAATAGGGGTTCCATAGATAAAAGGCCTTACAAAGGCCTGCTATGGTTGGCAACTTTTTACAGGTCTCGCATGAAGAGAAAACTTTTATTTTTTAAATTGAAGACTGCTTAGGATTTCATCTACATGGCTGCTAGAGATGGGAAAAATTTGGCAGATCAAACCCATAACAGGTCAAGAAGACTTTTAAAGGATTTTCAATGTTTAGCATAGCTTTTACTGATTTCCACTGACCAGAAAACCTTAGCTCTTCTATAATAAAAATACAGGTAACTATGACAATATTTGGGGACTTCTAGAAGACTTTTAGATCACATTTTTCCTAGGCCAGAAGATTTTTGGCGGATCCACGTAGGATAGCAAAAATATCATAGGTTTCCTATGGATAGATCAGTTCTTACAGATGTCTGTCAAGATTAATTTAATTAGCAATGACATGAACTAAGCAATTTTTTTCTTTGGTTCCGAAAGGGTTATTATAGAGAGAGAAATATGGAGAGAGAGAAAAGTATGGAGAGAGAGAAAAGTATGGAGAGAGTGAGATAGAGAGAGAGTATTACATTTTTGTACTTCATCTGGTATGGGCAAAATTACAATAAAAACGAACATTTATATCCAATTCTATGCAAAATTATAAATTCCGATAAATTCCATATTCATATCAGGTTTCTGGCTGAGAGAAGTATTTAGATTCAGAAAGTTGTAAAGAATCGCTGACTTATTCCGCAACTTATGACAGATAAAAGTATTGAAAATTGTGACATATTGTGGCAGAGGTACCAGAAAGGGTTGACTTGTTTTGGAAAAAATGTCTGTTTGTATGAAAAATAAAGCGAGTTGGATGCTCAATTCTCTTTGAGCGTTTTGTTTTTCAAAATCTTGAACCCTATGTGGGGGAGGTACCAGAAGAAATAGTCCGATATCTACCATCTTTATAACAGGTCTTGTGTTGATGGAAATATTGAGATGTACCAAGTCTGAATGGAATTGAATGTTAATTTCCCGTTTTATGAGCTTCATGGGTACTCAAAATGTTGACCCATTGTGGGGAAGGTACCAGCAGAAGTGTATATCCCATCTTCACACAAGACCTTGGGTTAATAAAATAATTTGTGATGTGTGTAATTTGAAGACAACCGGATGCTTATTTCGGATTTTATGATCGTTTTGGTTATTCTAAACTTTGATCCTTTGTGGGGAAGGTACCAGAAGGAAAGATCCGATCTCTACCATCTCAATAACAGATCTTAGGTTGATAGAAATATTGAAATGTGCCAAGTCTGAATGGAATCGGATGTTAATTTCGTGTTTTTTTTAATTTCATGGATATTCAAAATGTTGATCCTTTGTGGGAAAGTGGAGTGGACTGACATATATCCTCATAAGGGGTAGGGCTGGATTCCTATACGAAAAGTACTAAAAAGTACTAAATTTATTATTATAGAGCAAAAATCCTGAAATTTCATGCAGATGTCTCTCATGGTATCTGGAATTGAGATATGGTGGTGGTTTTTGAAATGCGTACTATAATTGTACAAAAAAAAAAACAAAAAAAAAGTCCACATAAAAATTTTTCGATTCGTACCAACATTTTGTACTCCAAATGTACAATTTGTTCAGTTCGACAACATTTTCTAATCAAAATTTCATATATCAAACCAAATTTTCAGACTTTTAAGGTTTTATATATTCTTCAGGTTTTTCCTTCGTTTTAACAGTGACCTCTATATCAAATTTCATAAATTCATCTCTATCCCAACAGCCAACGGCACATTTTTTGGCATTTCGCACTTTTTGTACGTTCATAGTACGCATTTCCAAAAAACAGCTCTTTCTATTAACCACAGACACTAACAGTGACATTTATATCAAATTTCAGGAGTTCAGCTCTAGCTCTTCACTCAATGCTAAATTTAGTACCATTTAGTACATTCATATAATTTTAGTTCTAATTTGCTACACGTCCTCTAGATACCAACAGAGAGCTCAATATAAAATTTCGGGATTGCAGCTCTATCCCTTCACCCAATACCATTATAGTACACATTTCGGAAAGACCTCCATATGTCCACGATATACATGAACAGTGATCCTAATATCGAATGTCAGATTTCTAGCACTATCTGTTCACCCAAGACCAAGTTGTACCAAATATAGTACTGTTTAGTACTTTTCGTGCATATTTCCGAAACAACTTCCATATCTCAACCACAGTCACCCACAATGACCTTCATATCAAATTTCAGGATTCTAACTCTATTCTCGTGCCCAAACCGAAATATAGTACTATTTAGTACTTTTCGTTTAATTATAGTACACATTTTTTAAATAACATCCATGTATCCAGGCTAAACATGAACAGCGTTCCGAATACCAAATTTCAGATTTTAAGCAATATCTTTCACCCAATACTAAATTGTACCAAATATAGTACTATTTAATACTTTTCGTGGACTTTTTGTACACATTTCTAAAACCATCTCCATATCTCAACCACAGACACCTACAGTGATCTTAATATCATTTTCTTGATTTCGGCTCTATTCCTTCACCCAATACCAATATAGTACTATTTAGTACTTTTTGTACAAATATAGTACACATTTGCAAAACCACCTCCATATATCCAGGCTGCATATGAACAGCGACCCTAATACCAAATTTCAGATTTCAAGCATTATTTGTTCACCCAATATCAAATTGTAACAAATTTAGTACCATTTAGTACTTTTCGTGCACTTGTAGTACCTACTCCCAAGACCACCTCTTTATCACAAAGCTACCACCAACATGAACCCCAATGCAATGCATTTCAAAATTCTAGATTCATCCTTTAACTCTAATCCAAACTGTTCTAAATTTAGTACCACTTAGTACAGTTCGCACAGTTAGTGCACATTTCCAAAATCTTTACCATCATTTATAAAACCAGTAAAGAAAGTCCTAAAGTCGGGCGGGGCCGACTTTATGATACCCTCCACCACTTTGCTAATTTAGTGGAGCTCTATAAAAAGGTCGTCTTGGAATAGGTACTACAAGTGCACGAAAAGTACTAAATGTAGTAAACTAAATCACAATTAAAAGAATTCAATCATACACCCTATGATTATAATTATAATTTTAAGTTCAAAGGACTAAATATGCCGAAGCATTTGTATCTTTTAAATTCGGACTTGTATTGCTCATTTGGTACAAAATTAGTTTGAAATCAGATAATGATATATATGGGAGCTATATCCAAATCTGAACCGATCGCGATAAAATTTGGCAAAGATATTTCTTAGCTGTAGTTCCTATATTTCCCTGAATATCGTTGTTACGTGGTGGCATATTACGGCTGTGGGTAACAAATATAACAAATCGAATGAACAGTATATATGGGAGCTATATCTATATCTGAGCCGATCTTCACCAAATTTGGCATACTAGCTTCTAGACTTAATTCGGTCGTAAGTGCCAAATTCCATTCCATTTGGGCAAATATTAGACGTTTGGTGTACAATAAAAGGTAAATCGGACGTAGTTATATATGGGAGCTATATCCAAATCTGAACCGATCTCGATAAAATTTAGCAAAGGTATTTCTGAGCTGCATTTGATATATTTCCCCAAATATTATTGTTACAGAGCGCATATTACGGCTGCGGAGCACAAAAATAGTAAATCGGATGAAACATATATATAGCTCCCATATATATAGCTATATCTGATTTCAATCAAATTTGGCATACTTATTTTCAGACCTAATTTGGTTGTATGTGCAAAATTCCATACAATTCAGACTGATATTACACGTTTGGTGCACAATAAAAGGCAAATCGGAAGAAGATATATATGGGAGCTATATCTAATTTTTTACCGATTATCTCCAATTTCAGTAGGGTTCATCCTTGGGCCAAACAAATGTTGTTTGGAAATTTTCATCTCAATCGGATAATAAATGCGACCTGCATTTTGTTCACAAGAATATATGGATAGACGGACGGACAGACGGACTGACATGCATAAACCAACTCAGAAAGTGATTCTATGGAAATCCTCAAAAGAAACTATGGGTCTATGTCGCTTCCTTCTCCTTGTTACAAACAAATGCACAAAGACATAATATCCTTACCACTATGTGGTGTAGGGTAAAAAAATACTTTCCAACCTTGAATCTCGAACCAAGTTCCTAGTTTTTAACTCTATCCCTTCGCATAATACCAAGTGATACAATTTTAGAAGTTTAGTACCATTTTAGAACTTTTCGTAACTTAAAAGTTCGAATTTCCAAAAACCCTTTGGTGCATCGATCCTCCACTCCAACAGTGACTCTAATTCCAAATTTCAGAATTATAACTCATCCCGTTGGTCCAATACAAAGTATTAAATTTTTAGTACTTTTCGTATCCTTTTTGTACGAATTTCTAAAAACCCAGCCTTATCCTACCCATACCCACAAACATTGACCTAAATGCAAAATTTTAAGACTCTCTCGGCCACTAATTTTTACTCTTTTCTAAAAATTTATAGATGACAATCCATTTATGTAAACGGTGGTTTGTTTACATTATTATTTTGTAATGGGTTGTTCGACTGATATGGTTCTCCAAATCAATATTGGTAACCAAAAGCCATTTTCATATACAAATATTAAAAATACTTACAGATTTAAGATTTTTATAGTTTACCTGAAAATAAATGAAAAAATAAAATTTGTTAATATCGAGTTTAAAATTCAAAATTATTTTGACAATAAACAAAAAAATATATATTCATATATTCAGCTGAAATTTGAAATATTGGACACTCAGTTCAAATTCACTTCAAAAATCGACTTTAAGCAAAGGCAAAGACTTAAAAATTGATTTTTTTAATGACTGACAAGATCAACATCTAACCTGCCAACAATAACATTAATAACAATATTGTCTTGTCATATTTTTTTCAAATCCAAATGTGTCACATTTCGCAAGTGGAGCAATTAGTTGACAACTTTCGGACAATACTTGGCCGCCTGACACATATTCATTTTCTTTTATTTATTCAAAAAAAAAAAAAAAAAAAAAAAAAACGAAGATGAACAATAAATGAATGGAAATTAAAAAGCCATAAAGAAGCTCAATTATTTAAAAAAAAGAGAAAAAGAATTGAACACACAGAAAGGAGCGCAACCAAAACAAACCCCTCCCCACTTCACACCCAAAGAGAAAAAAACAATAACAAAAAAAAACGTAAAATATTGGTAATAATGCCGATATATGAGGTTAATCAAATAAATAAAATGAAAAAAAAAATAAAACGCCAACAACCAGAAAACGGGTTATTTCAAGTAGAAGTAGTTGTTGTTGTTAAATGGAACCTGGTCTGAAAGCAAAGCAAAGCAAAAAAAAAACTGGTCAATGAGTAATCAATCTGAATACGAATTGAAAAGAAAAATGCGCATAAAAATGTTCCAAAAAAACCAAACAGTAACAAATATTTCTTGTGGCTGGCTGCATGTTGGCTGCTATCAGAGATTGGAACACCGAATTCATCTGCAACCAAAGTCTGCCATGGAGGCTTTTTTCCATTACAGAGGAAAAAATATTTATAAAATTGTGTGGCTATGTTGAAAAACTTTTTGGCATGATCACAAATGAATGTGGAATATGCAAGAGCATATTCGGAGAAATATATGAGGGTGGACCGGGGAAAAAATACCCATTTTCGAGTGCAAAAATTACATCATGTCCGCTGAGAAAAAAAAATTCGTTCGGAAAATTCTTTCAAGTCAATATCTATTTATATTTTTAAAAGAGTAGTGGAATAACTGGCTGACTGAGAATCAACGTCCAGGCGAAACAGCTGAAGCTAGAATCTTAAAATTCTGCACGAGAAGCAGCCTTGGTGCGTAGGTGTGCTATGAAAGGCTACGGAAAGTCCCAAAATGTACTGAAAATTAAATAATTTGTAGTAGACAAATTAGCTAGAATTCTGAAATTTATGATCAGAGTCACTGATGAAGTCCAGGATAGATATACCGAAGGAAATTCGAACTTTAAAATTACGAAAAATTCTAAAATGGTACTAAACTTCTAAAATGGTATCATTTGGAATTATGTGAACGGCTAGAGCCAAAAACTTAAAATTTGGTACGAGAATGAAGGGTGGAAAGAAAGTTTGATTTATGAGGTTGAGTATTTTGGAAATGTGTACTAAGTTTGCAAACTGTACTAAATGGTACTAAATTTGGAACAGTTCGGTCTATGGTGAACGGATGAAGCTGGAATTTTTCAAATTTTGTATTGGTGGTAGATTTGTGATAAAGAGTGGTGCTTTTGGAAATGTGTACTACAGACAAACGAAAAGTACTAAAAAGTACTCTATTTGGTCTTGGACAAACAGATAGTGCTTAAAAGAGATATAGCTGAAATTCTGAAACTTGATATGAATGTCATTCTCGGTATCTGTGGTTGCGATATGGAGGTGATTTTGGAAATGTGTACTACAAGTGTATCAAAAGTACTAATTAGTGCTATACATGGTACAGTTTGGTATTGGGTGTTTAAAATCTGATATCTTGTACTAAAAATCAAATACTTTGTATCGGACAAACGTAATGAAATGAAAATCTGAAATTTGGAATGAAAGTCACTGATGAAGTGCAGAATAGATGTACCAAAGGGTTCTTGGAAATTCGAACTTTAGGGTTACAAAAAGTCCTAAAATTGTACTAAACTTCTAAAATGGTACCATTTGGTATTGGTATAAAAATCGCCCTTTCCTGGAATTATTTTTTGTGTTTTCATCGCATAACAGCTACCCTAATACACCCAACTAGTCACAAAGAAAAACTAGTTTTTTTTTCAACAATCCGCCACATGCTCGCTCACAAAAAAAACTATGCTGTCAGCCAATACAAGCAAATGCTGCAGCAATGGCAGTCAGTTTTTTTTATCAAATTCCAGCTGATGGTTAATATCAAAGAAGACGTAGAAGAAAAAACTTATAAAGTTGTTCCAATATTTTCCGATCTTTGTTGTTGTTGTTGTTGTGGTTGATATTGCTATTATTATCATTAATGTTGTTGTTGTGTGTTTCTCTTCATTTGCCCCACTAACTTACATTAAAATAATGTCGTTCGTCGTAGATAGCTGTTGCTGTTATTACAGCTAGCCAGCAAGTCTTTTTTTAAAGTTTGTGATAAAAAAAAGAACGGGGTAGAGGTGGTGATAAGAAACCGGGAAATAAACCTCTCTATAGGCCAGCAGTAAATCCAAATTTATTGAGGAAGGTGAGGTGCGATAGAGGTGTAACAGTTAAGTGAGTGATAAGTTCTATTTTAGATAGTGTCAATGTGTGTTGCATCATTGCATTAAATTGATATAAAGGGTGACCCAGTAAATTATGCAAGGGTAACTCTTTCCACAGAAGACCTATAGAATATATTCTATCAGTGGTTGTCAATAAATCTAATTGGACTGCCTTTCATTTCTAGTTCGGAAATTTTCTTCTTGAGTTCCCGAAAGTTCTTGTTACGAGTCTTTAATTTTTTTATCGTTTATATACCTTCCACCATAGTATGGAGGGTATATTAAGTTTGTCATTACATCTCGAAATATACATTTTAGACCCCACAAAGTATATACATATATATATTTTTGATCAGCATAAAATTCAATGTCGATTTAATGATGACCGTTCGTCTGTCTGTTTGGGGAAATTACTCTAGCTTCCAAACGAATTAAAGTAGGTTGATAAAAGTTCGGTATTTTGTATCATTGTAGTGACATTATTCACTGGAATTATTTCAAATTTCATATCTGAAGTTCCTAATATGTACTACAATCTACGACAGTCAATTGTCTATGCAGGTCCAGGTCTTCGTATTGCCTCCACATAACGGTACCTCCCTATGTTCGGTCTTTTTATGATGTTAGCAACATTAATTACCGGATCTGTTTCAAAGTTCGTATTTGAAGTTCGTAATGGGTACTACAGTTTATGACAAAAAAATGGTCTTCGTATAGCCCCTAAAAAGCGGTACCTCCCTATATTCGGTATTTTGATGATATTAGCTACATTATTCTCCCGGAGGTACTGCAAGCTATGACAGGAAATTTCCTATGTAGGTGCAGGTCTTCGTATAGCCCACATATAACGGTACCTCCCGATATTCGGTATTTTGATGATCACCGGAATTGTTTTAAATTTCGTTTTTGAACCTGGAATCGGTACCACAGTCTATGACAAAAAATTACGCCGATCCACGTTTTTGTATTTTTGGAAATTTTCAAGTTCTTTCCAAATTGTGGAGGGTAATAAAAATTCAGCCTGGCCGAGCTTAACTGCTTTTTTACTTGTTATTTATCTGACCTTCCGCAATTTGGCCC
Source organism: Musca domestica (assembly GCF_030504385.1). Lineage (NCBI taxonomy): Eukaryota > Metazoa > Arthropoda > Insecta > Diptera > Muscidae > Musca > Musca domestica. Next base: position 16,983,832 of record NW_026712249.1, read on the forward strand.
ATTCCCGACGAAGCGCTTGCTTAAGGTGATCGACACTTTGGCATTTTTTAGTGCCAACCTTGCTTTCCAAAATACTCCAGACAAATAGCCCAACGGATTGTTATCCGGAGATTTTGGTGGCCATACCCCGGTTTTCCCATCTATGCACGGATGTTTCGGGAATGGCAATGCCGTGTGGCCCACCAAGTCCATTCGTCAAAGAACATACTCACATATACAAACCAATGCATTTAAACAAGAAAATGGGCAGTAGTTATAAATACGAGTGAGTGCTAGAATTATAAATACGAGTGAGATTGAGACAAATATGTTATCAATATATAGGTTTTATTATACCTTAAAAAGACATAAATATGTCTTTTAAAAAGTTTCGGCTTACTACAGCCACATATCAGATTCGGAAAAAAGTTTGGAAAGATCAGTTCAAATATTTACCTGTAGAGACGGTGAAAATTCCTCCAGGCAAAATATAAACTTACTTTCGAGTTCGAGTTCCCGAAACTTCTCGTAATAAGCCTTGAATCTCTTTTCGATGACTTGAGAAATATTTTCGATATTTTCCTCGAGTTTTTTTTCCTATTTCGGATTTGAAGCCATTTCCCTTGAGTTACCTTCCAGTTCCTCTTTCAGATTTTTAAACATCTCTTCTAATTTTATCCATTTTTTCGTTATCTTCTGAAAATTCTGAAAATTTCAGCCTCTGATCTTCTGCAAAACAATCTGGAAAGGTCAGTTCTCGGCCAATATCTTTACCTCTATAGACAATAAAAATTCCCACGCAAAACATAAACACAGTTTTGTATTTAATTTTGTTTTTTGCAAAATATTCGATTTCAAAACAATTCTCTTCTGCGTTTCTTTTCTACTAACCCGTTTTGTGTTTTTATCAATTCAAGTGCAGTAGCTTTAAGGACAAGTGTTTTGAACAAAACAAACAAAAAAAGTGAAATATGTCTATTTAACAAAACACAACAAATGTTTGCATTTAAATGAGAATGGAGAGGAAAGAAAAAGAAGACTTGAAAAACAAAACAATAGAAGTTCAAAAGATAGCTACACTCAGTGTGGCGGCGGCATACCTCTGGGGGAAGTGGGCGAAATGAATTCAACCAGTAAGTGTCTTCATAAATTTACAACTGACAGATAAGGCAACACAACTAATAATAAGTGTGTCAGTCAGTTTGCTGGGTTTTGTTTTGTTTCATTTCATTTTTTTTTTTTGTTTCCAAAAGGAAGGAAGGTCAAGGTTGTTGTTTTTTATTCTACTTCAAAAATATCAAATATACCTGAGCAAAAATGCCAACGAGACCTCCTCAATGAGTCTTAAGTGGTTTTGATATTTTAAAATATAAACACTTTGCGATTTCATATTTAATAATACATTTGAGCTTAACATTTTGATTCAGGTAATATGTTCGAATTGCTTGGAGCTTAAAGACCAGATTGCAAGGCTTTGATCTACTTAGAAAATATTTTCCGAAACCAATCAGGATTTTATTTTTTTTTTTCCTAGTAGCTTTATTTTATAGGTCCGTTAGAAGACAGTCATCCGATTCTAACATTTTGACGTGCACAAACCCAGGTAATTTTTTTCCGGCTCAGAAAGGGTTAATAAAGAGTTTTGAGAACATTTTTATCACCGAATCATCCTCAGTCATATGACTAGAGAGGGTATATATCATTTGATACGGTCAAAACGTGCCTAGTCGAAATAACGGTTTTAGACCCTAGGTCTCTTTGGACCAAATCCGTTTCAGAACATTTGGAGTCGATCTAGCGATGTCCGTCCATTCGTCTGTCTGCACGATAACTCTCGAAAGGGGTACCCGATTTGGTCCAAACTTGGTACATCATAATATTTTTGTCAAACTTAGCTCGAGTTCGGAGCTGGGCAATATCGGTCCACTCCTTCTGGAACCTCCCCCACAAATGGTAGGATTTAAAAAAAAATAATTTTTTTGCACAGAAGGAGGAAGGATAATTCGATGTTGCTCTAACTTTCCAAATCTTTATATTTGCATCAGCGCTAGGTCAGGTGCGAAAATGGACAATATCGGTTCACTCCATCAAGTACCTCCCCCACAAAGGGTCATAATTTTGAATAATTACAACTCTTATTCGTTAATTCGTCTTATTCGAGTCCGATTATCTTCAAATTTCACACATCCCAATTTTTAAATTAACCCAAGGTCTGGGGTTAAGATGGAGTATATCGGTATACTCCTTCTAGTACCTCCCCCACAAAAGGTCGAAATTTTCACAGAAATAAATTTTTTGCACAGAAAGAGAAAGGATAATCCGATTTTGCTCCAACTTTCCAAATCCTAAAATTTACGTGCTAGGTCAAGTGCGAAAATGGACAATATCGGTCGACTCCATCAAGTACCTCCCCCACAAAGGTTCAAAATTTTGAATAATAACAACTCTTATAAAATATGATGTAAGAGTCCGATTATCTTTAAATTTCACACATCCCAATTTTTTAATTAACCCAAGGTCTGGTGTGAAGTCGGGGATATATCGGTCCACTCCTTCTGGTACCTCTTATGCAAAGGGTGCGAATTTTAAATTTCCAAGAAGTTCATAAAATGCGAAATTAATATCCGATTGCATTCATAACTGCCACATCTCAATATTTATATCAACACAAGGTCTGTTATAAAGATGGTACAGATCAGTCCATTCCTTCTGGTACCGCCCCCACAAAGGGTACAAATTTTGAATAACCAAAGCGAGCAGAAATAAGCATCCGGTTTTCTTCATATTTCACACATCCCATTATATCTACTAAGACAATATCTGCTGTGAAGATGGAATGTATCGGTCCACTCATTCTGGTACCTCCCCCACAAATGGTCAAAATTTTGAATATCCATGAAGCTCATAAAGTCCGAATTCAACATCCAATACCATTCAAACTTGACGCATCTCAATATTTCCATCAACACAATATATGTTATAAAGATGGTAGAGATCGGACTATTCCTTCTGGTACCTCCCCTCCCACAAAGCGTTAAAATTTTAAATAACCAAAACGACCATAAAATCTGAAATAAGCATTCGGTTCTCTTCAAATTACACATAACACAATATTTTTATTAGCCCAAGGTCTGGTATGAAGATTGGAAATATATGTCCACTCCTTTTGGTACCTTCCCCACAAAGGGTCCTAATTTTGAATTTTCATGAAGCTCATAAAACACGAAATTAACACTCGATTTCATTCAGACTTGGCATATCTAAATATTTCCATCAACACAAGATGTTTTGTAATGATGGCAGAGATCGGAATACTCCTTCTGGAACCTCCACCACAAAGAGTAAAAATCTAGAAAAACAAAAACGATCATAAAATCCGAATATATGTCACAATATTTTTATTAATCTAATGTCTGGTAGGAAGATGGGATATATCGGTACATTCCTTCGTTTACCTCAGCCACAAAGGGTCCAAATTTTGAGCATCCATAAAGTTCATTAAACGGGAAAATAATATCCGATTCCATTCAGACTTGGTACATATCAATATTTCCATCAACACAAAACCTGTTATAAAGATGGTAGAGTTCGGAACATTTCTTCTGGTACCTCCCTAGCAAAGGGTCAAAATTTCGAATAACCAAAACTATCATAAAATCTGAAATAAGCATCTGCTTCTCTTCATATTTCACACATTCCATTATTTCTACTAACACTAGATCCGCTGATCAATGTGTTCCTAGTGGCGACCCATTTTTTTTTAAGGAAACAAGTAAAAAAAATGACTAAGTCCGGTAAAGATTGCAAAATTTCGAGAAAATTCTGTTGAAGAATGTGGCTAAAATAGGCAAAAATACCAATATTTTAAAAAAATTCGAATAAATTAGTTAAATTTTTCCGATTTTTGGATAAAACATCGAAAAGTGCAGATCTTTTTTCCGAAAAAAACTATAGAACAAATTTTTGTTTCGAATTTCGGATCAAACATCCGAAAGTTTTGCGTATCAAACATATACAAATGTTGTGTATTTCTCCTTTTCTTTTGCGAATTCCAAATGAATTCGTCACGAAACTCTAATGTTCTTTCCGTTTTTTTCTGAAACAACTTTCAGAATCTTGGCCAATTTCAAACAAGTTTCCGAGAGAAAATATGCAAATTTTTTTCCGAATTTCGGATCAATCATCCAACATTTTTCGGAATTGGCAATCAAACATTTTATAATTCTCCAGTATAATTCTCCGAATGATTCAATCGATTTTTTCCGATTTCGGTTAAACAATGGAAAACAAGTTAAAAAGTATCAGTTGACTTTGCCTACAGATTTATACCCTCTTGTAATATCTTAAGAGAATATGCTTTCCTCATTGTACAGTCAATAAAAAACTGGACTACATTCCTGCTGCCGCACATACATCCCCAGAATATAATGGCACCTCTTCCATGTTTAATAGTTTTGGGAACATATTTATCACCGAAGGTTTTGTTCTTGTGTTTCCATATATTTTAAGGTTCTCTTCCGCCAAATATTTTTCAAACTTGCTCTCGTTGGCCAACACACCGATATCCCAGAAGTTTTGGAATCTGCAAACTTCCCTTTGTAAAGCAGAAGCTGTGGGAGTGTTAAAAAAATGTAAATTATTACCCAATTCCTGACACCATGACATTTTGCAATTGTCATATTTTCCCAAAACATGTCACAACGGCCAACAGATGTTTGTGTTCCCCACGATAGGGAATAGAGGCGCAATGCTGGCGTTGATGATGAAAATGATGTGAAAAATTAAATCTGATTTCCCCATATGGCCGTTTAATAAACATTTGAACCGTTTTATAGTTTTTTTTTTTTTTTTCTTTTAAGCCACAACACAGTTTGAACTGTTCTCCATCCATCCAATCCCTCTCCTGCCTTCTGTAACATTTTGCAAATTCATTGCATTGCATTTCCCCATTGGATTTATTGCATTATCTTCTCGTCTTTTTTTTTTAGTAACGGCTGCTGCTGCTGCTGGAGCAGTTATGGTTAGATAACCCAGCCAGCCAAGTTGATGCGCCAGTACCACCAGCGTCCCAGCTGTGGTGCTTCGCAAACAACGCAAAATTTTAAATGAAAAACGCTTGCTGCGAAATATATCAAATGTGCGATGCAACAATATTTCCTGTTTCATATCAACAACAGCAAAAACAACAAACGGGAACATAGGGAAAACAGTAACAACAAATGGCCAAAGAAACCAATAAAACGTATCAACCCAGGGAGGGAGAGACACATGTAATGCTGGCCGGCTGCGTTGGTTGGTTCGTTCATTCATTGTTGGGGTCTCTGTGGTCTGGTCTAGTCTTGATATGCAAATCCAGAGTCCCAGCCAACTCTTGGGCAAAGATACACACAACTAAGATCACATAGATGGCAAATGGAATTAAGTAACCTCCTATTGCATGGTTGGGGTACACAACTGAAATCTACACTTCTCTGTGTCCGTTATTCGTTTGCAAAAGAAAACATAATTAACGACTAATCGTTTGGAGCATATCTGTGTTTGTTCGGATAAAATGCAGGTTAGAAGCAAATGTTCCTTTATATAACAAGAGGTTGAATGAGATGAAAATCTCTATATATCTAAGGCTTCTTAAAGAGATATAGAATTGAATCCATGTATCCTAGAGAAAAGGCATTTGAGTGCGCTCTTTTTCGCAGGACGCTTTAATATGAAGTCGTTTACGTGTAGAATGTTTCATATCACAAAAGGTTACGTATGTGTTTTCGTCTGTTCTCCAATCAAGTAAGTTCTGTTAGAAGTCACTTCGGAATTGTATTCAGCTTCATTTCTGGCATGGCAAAACAAAAGAGATAGGCTTATTTGGTAACCCTTTTCTGAAGTAGAGCACTCCAGCATTTCAATGTAAATAAATCTTTTGTGTCTCGTACCATCGCTTGTTACCGTGATGCTAGTAGCGTAGCCCGACGTCAAGGAAGTGGACAGCAACATCAGCAGAAATGGTTCGAAAAGTAAAGAAGCGACTTGATCGAATCCCGCATCGCAGTGGCCAAAAAATGGCTCGTGAGCTAAACATATCGCAATATTCCATTCGGCAAATATTGAAAAAAGAGCTCGGGGTAAAGCCATTGAAATTCCAAAAAGTGCAAGAACTTACACCGCAACTGAAAGAAAATGGACTCAAAAGAGCTAAAGAGTTGCTTCGCTTGGCCAAAATGCCGAATTGGTGATATGCCGAATTTGGGTTTCTTCGATGAGAAAACATTCGTTGTCCAGCAGTTTGTAAACAAACAAAAGAGGTCAACTGAATATGTGCACCTTCGGTTGGCCATCAGAACTTAGCGCCGGCCATGGTGATGGTGGTGTGGGCCGCCATAACAGCCGATGTTCGCTCTCCGCTCGTGTTAATCGACCGTAGCATCAGAATAAATGCCGAATATTATAGCGAAAATATTCTGGAGGGTGTATTAAAGCCCTGGGCACGCAAACATTTTGTCCGCAGACCTTGGACATTCCAACAGGTCTCAGCACCATCGCACTTAGCACGCACCACCCAAGAATGGTTACAAAATGAGGTTCCTCGCTTCGTTTCCAAAATCTCCGGATACCTATCCGTTGGCCTTTTGTGTTTGGAGTATTTTGGAAAGCAAGGTTGGCACTAAAAACGATCGATCGATCACCTCAAGCAAGCGCTTCGCCGGGATTGGGCCAAAATACCGCAGAGCAATATTCGGGCGGCGTGTGACGAATGTGTTCATTGTCCGTTTGGAGGCCATGATTCGTGCCAAAGGTGACATATTCGAACAAAATCTAAACTTGTTCTAAAATTTGATGCTGTTTCCGACATATTTTGCTTTCATTCAATAAAATTTAAAAAAAAATGTAAAAATTAAGGCGTTTGACTTTGTTGCAGTGTTTTTTATCGGAGCCGAGTTGCACAAAATGGAAACCTACGTCCCGAAATTCACTCCATTTCGGCTGATATTAGCCATTATTTGCACAATAAACCTGAAATCAGATAAGGGTTAAAAATGGGAGGTATTTCCAAATCTTAACCAATCTCGATAAAATCTGGCAAAGGTATTTCCCAGCTCCATAAGATATCTGGTACCAAATATCATTGTTGTCGAATGCATATTACGAATGTGAGGGACTTAAACACCAAATCGGATCAAAGAAATATATGGGAGCTATATCTATATCTGAACCGATTTTCCCCAAATGTGATGTACTGGCTTATAGACTGAATTCGGTCAAATATGCCAAAATTCAGGTCATTTGGACTTATATTGGCCATTAGGTGCATAATTAACCCGAAATCGCTTGAATATATATATATATATATATGGGAGCTATATCCAACTCTGGACCGATTTTGATAAAATTCGGCAGATCTATTTTAGAGCTGTATCTGATATCTGATACCAAACATCATTCTTGTTGGGTGCATATTACGAATGTGGGGGACTTACAACTCCAAATCGGATCAAACATATATGGGAGCTATAGCTATATCTGAACCGATTTTCACTAAATTTAATGTACTTGCTTCTAGACTGAATTTGGTCGGATGTACCAAAATTCAGGTCATTTGAACTTATATTGGCCATTTGGTGCACGATTAACCCGAAATCGGTTGAAGATATATGGGAGCAATATCTAAATCTGGTCCGATTATCACCAATTTCAATAGGGTTCATCCTTGGGCCAAAGAAATATTGTTTGGAAAATTTCATCTCAATCGGATAAAAAATGCGACCTGCATTTTGTTCACAAGTATACATGGACAGACGGATTGACATGCATAAATCGACTCAGAAAGTGATTCTATGAAAATCCTCAAAAGTAGCTATGGGTCTATCTCGCTTTCTTTTCCACGTTACAAACAAATGCACAAAGACATAATACCCTTTCCACAATGTGGGGCAGGGTAAAAAAATGGGTCAATCACTCTGATATATTCCGAGCTTGAGGTTAAGAACAGTGCGACATGTAGAGGTAATAAAATCCAGCGATTTATTGCCTAAGAACAATTTGTGGATGTGATTTTTAAAATCTGGTCGTATGCCGGTGAAGGCGGTTAAGAGGAGTTGTTCTTTTCAGGCTTGTTGCCTGGTAAATATGGTCAGAATTTGAGGATCACGCATTCCCATCTCCTCCCTGCATGCGAGAAACCATGTTGCCCTTGATTTCGGGCTGAATATTTGAAAAAGGCAAGTTTCCTCTTCATTGCCTCTACAGGACTCCAGCCAGGAGCCCTCTTCCTTATGAATTAATTATTAATTTTTTTTAATCAAAAGTCTAGTGTTACCGAAGTTGTTTTCTGGTTGTAGGAACACGCTGTGTTGGCCCAGCATTTAAATTAATATTGAAAAATATCAAATCACCACACTCTGACACCCAGGCAACAGAGACCCCCATCTAAGCGATTTATTGCCTAAGAACAATTTGTGGATGTGATTTTTAAAATCTGGTCGTATGCCGGTGAAGGCGGTTAAGAGGAGTTGTTCTTTTCAGGCTTGTTGCCTGGTAAATATGGTCAGAATTTGAGGACCACGCATTCCCATCTCCTCCCTGCATGCGAGAAACCATGTTGCCCTTGATTTCGGGCTGAATATTTGAAAAAGGCAAGTTTCCTCTTCATTGCCTCTACAGGACTCCAGCCAGGAGCCCTCTTCCTTATGAATTAATTATTAATTTTTTTTAATCAAAAGTCTAGTGTTACCGAAGTTGTTTTCTGGTTGTAGGAACACGCTGTGTTGGCCCAGCATTTAAATTAATATTGAAAAATATCAAATCACCACACTCTGACACCCAGGCAACAGAGACCCCCATCTAAGAATGACAATAACCGGCAGCTAAGGTAGTAAAAAACTCCCAAGAGCATGCAAAACGTAGGTGTGTTTTCTTTTCTGTTTTTTTTTTTTTTTTTTGATGGTTGGTTGGCAGGTAATGGCCGCCAACAACAGCAAATAAACTTGACTTGACTTTAAAAAGAACGGAAAACCAACAACAATGCCACCTAATAAAATTTTATTTTAATGTCGTAGGTTTTTCGACTCCAAAGTGACGATGATGTCGACGACGAAGACAACAAGTACCGACTTTATGGACATTAAAATGTACTTAACGCCTATGACTGTCTGTCTGTCCGCCTGTCTGCTTGTCCGACTAATTGACGTACTGACTTAAATGTGTGATAGTAGTTACAAGGTTGTTTCCCATTGTGGTTGGTATCTACGTTTTTTTTTTGTTCTGGTTTTGCAAATTCCGCAAAACTCCATTAACGACCCGACGACACTCAGGGTACCATCCCCTCGCGACATAACATAAAAGCGACGATAAAGCACGTACACAAACAAAATCAGGCGCACACACAAATGGCACAGGCTGGCGGACAGACAGACAGACAGAAAGACCAACTGAGAGACATAATAAGAAAATTGCCATAAAACAACAGAAATGGCACACAACAAAACAAACTTTTCCTCGTTCCGTTCTTTGTTGCCATTTTTATGTCAAAGTACAGAGCGGCGCACACACATCCAAACACACACATGCCACAAATGTTTGAAAACATCATGACATATTTTTAGCATGAGACACCAAGTAGTTCGTAGAGTGAGCGGCATGAGAGAGGGCCGACGACGACACGAGACATGACAATGGCTTGACATCAAAAATTTTCTAATTGGGATAGGGTGTGTTTTCCCTTTTGTGCCAAAAAAGAAAGAACAAAACTCTCTCACAACACAACACACAGCCAGAGATACAGGTGATGAATAATGAAGATGAGAGGGAGTGCAGGCATGTGAACCCACCTTGCAAACAATGAAATGGGGTGTGTGAACCTATTCTTATTAGATTTCACACAGAGTTGATAAGAGGATAGTTTTTTTGTGATTGTGTTACTTTTCTTTGGAAAGGAAATAGATAAATTGCAAAATTTTGTAGGGAAAGGTGTGAAATTTGTGAAAAGGAAAGCAAGGAAGTTCCTTTTGAATGAACATTTTGGCAAATTCTGGGTAATTATAGAAATTTATTACAAAATTAGGCAGATTTTTAAGGTGTAGCCTAAATTGTTTTAGATTGAGGCGTAATCGAGTAATGTCACCAATTTTTAGATTAAGGTATAAAATATGAATAATGTCACAAATTTGGGATTAAATTGCTTATTCAAGATTTGCCACAAACAATAGTTTTTTTTTTTTAAAAAATTAGCAAAGAGATTAATACAATTAAATTTTATAGGGAGAAAGAAATTAATTGGCTTTAAGGTCAAGCACGCCGAAAATTCGTACATTAAAGGTGGAAAAAGTACTAAAAGGTACACAGTTGTGTAATTTCGACCGATGAGTTATAAATCGATAAGAGCTAGAAATTTTAAATGTTTAATTTACCCCACACACTCGTATTTATGGCTCCTAATCTATACATGAAAATTTGGAGAATCCAAATCCAGGATATTCTACTATATTCCAATGAAGTGGCAATCACGTGCATTCGCCAATGAGCAAAAACACATATACAAGCAAGCAAGTGCATGTCTGTAATTATAAATGCGAGTGAGTGATAGAGAACGATCAAAATGAAAACTACAAAACTAAGACTGCTGCAGGAAGAACGAAGTATTTGAGGAAAGGTAAAATAATAACAATAGAAAATATATCTAAAGGTGGACTTATGTTAAATATGCTTTCTGAGGAGTTAAACTGCCAGTAAAAACTCTCCGATTTTTATTCCCTCCGATATTCGGCATTTTGATGATTTTCGCCACTTTTTTCACGGATTTGTCTAAAAATTGGTATTTGTTGGTCATAATGGGTTATAGCTCCGGTGGCGAATAATAGTATGTATAGGTCCACGTATTTGTATATCCCCTATATAACGGTACCTCCCGACAGTCGGGTTTTTTCCACATTTTTTTATGGATTTGTCCAAAAATTGGTATTTATAATTCGTAATGAGTACTAACTCCTGTGGCGAAAAATAGTGGTATTTGTAGTTCATAATGGGTTCTAGCTCCGGCGGAACATCATTGAAAGTTTAGGTTCACGGTTTCCTATAGCACAAATATAACGATACCCACCGATACTCGGTATTTTGATAATCCTAGTCACATTTTCGTAAGAAAATGGTTCATATTTGATATTTAGTGTGGGTGGTCCGATACATCCCAGGGATATATGGGATATATGAAATTTGATAAGAATCGGATGCTCATTTCGTATTTTATAAGCATTTTGGTTATTCGAAATGTTAACCCCTTTTGTAGGGGAGGTACCAGAAGAAGTCGACCAATATATTCCATCTTCACACCAGATCTTGTCTTAGTAAAAATATTGATATTTGTAAAAAAAATTTAAAGAAAATCGTACTCTTATTTCTGATTTTATGGGAGTTATAATTTTTCAAAATGTTGAACCTTTTTGGGGGAGGTGTGACCCGATATTGTTAATTTTCGCACATAACCTAGCACTGATAAAAATATAAGGTTTTGCAAAGTTTGAACAAATTCGGAAGATATATTTTTTTTATGAGATAAATTACTCTCTGTGAAAATGTTGACCTTTTGTTGGGGAGGTACCACAACCGACCGAATTTGCCCATCTCTGAACTCGATACAAAATTTGACAATAAAATTAAGGTTTACTAAGTTTGTACCGGATAATCCCTTTGAGAGTTATCGTACGCACCAGCCAGAAAGACGGAAGGATGGACGCCCTTTATCGACTCCAAATATCCTGAATCGGCTCTTTCCAAACAGACCTAGAGTCTAAAATTTTCCTCAAAATTTTTCTAATTTCGAATTATTTTCTAAGTTTTTCCAGCTTGGGCCATATAATCCATAGGAAGGATTTTTTTCTTTCCTATCCTTGAGTTAAAATATTAATATCTCTGGTACCAAAAAAAATACTCCGAATTTATTCGTGTAGAGCAACTACTTTTGGTTTAAATCTGGTTTAGTAGAAAATCTCGGATTTTCTGAAATTTTTTCCAAAATAAGGTAATTTCACCCTGATTCCGGGAAAGTGTTTTTTTTCGTCGGTGAACTGAACGGAATTAGAGTGTCCGGTTCCAGGAAAGATAATACCACAATTTGTAGCATTTTGGAAAGGTTGGAGGGTAAGCTATAAATTATCATAAATTTTGTGGTATCCCAAAATGGGCATTTTTCGATTTTTGAGAGATTTAAAAAAAATCTGGGTGCGGATTCGGGATTTTTGAAAAAAAAAATACTTTCACTGTATCAAGGTATAAACACCTACCTCAGGAAAAAATTTCAAAAAAATCCGAGAGTTTTTACTGAACTAGAGTTATTCCCCATTGTTTTTCTCCCTATATATTCTCGTTTATGAGATACCTCTTCTACGACTTTCCTTTCAATTAAAATAAACAATTCCCAATATTTTTCTATCCAGTAAATCACTTTATTTTCCGGTATAACATTAATTTACATCATTCACATCCCAGTTAATCAGTTCACATCCCAAAGAATTTAAATTGGCATCCCTAATGGAATGTCTCTCTCTCTCACAATAAACACACATACGCACATGTCAAATCATCCCAACGAGAAAGGCGTGTAAACAAACAGAATCCGAAAACAACAAAAACTAGAGAAATCAAACAAGAACACCGCACACCCAAACAAAAAAATGATGACACAACGAGACAACACTGAGAGGCTGTTGGGCTGCACTCCACTCTCTTTCACACAAACACAAACCTTCTCTCTACAACAGAGCACAGCACTTCCCTTCAATAAAGTTCAGCTCATAAAATGAATAAAATAAATAAAAATGAAAAAAAAAAAACATGAAAATCTATCCATCAGAAGCAAAGAATGGATGATGAATATTTTGTTTGAGAGACAACCTGACACCGACAACAAACGTCATACCAACATCAAGTACATAAATAAAACGAATGATTAACTACCGGACGGCAACGTATTAGGTAAAAATGACCACACAACACAGGCTGGTGCGGCTGCTGCCTCTTCTGCTGCCACTCGTCGTAAATGTTAAATGTTCATTTGCCGTTAATGATTTATTTCTCTGTTTCACTTAAACAGCAGCAGTTTTACACTTTTTCTTCTTCGTCTTCTTAAATGAAAGTTGGCTTTTTTATTTCACCAATGAAAGACAACAACATTAAACTTACCTTTATTAATTTTCTAATGATTCAAAGCAAAAAAAAACGTTGATGAGACGACGACAGACACTGCAAAGTGAAAATTTTTTGTTTGTTTTTTGCTGCTGCTGCTGCGACGGTGGCTGCTGGCTGCAGAGATTTGTTGTTGATATCTGCGAGTACTGGTGTACGCCAATACGATGACGATGATAAACCCCCTTCCAAAAAAGAAATAGTAAGCCTTGTTTCACAAATTATTCTTTTTCTACCCTCACAAAATTCACAAATATTTGTAAATTATTGAATTATTCGTGCACTTGTCTCCCACACACAAAACTATTCCACTTCTTTTTCGCCAATAGACACAAAACTCTGTGATTTCTCTAAGATTTATTCACCTTCTTAATTTTTGTATACACTTTTTGTTTGGGTGCTGCGACTGCCTTAGCTTTTCTTTTTCTACTTTCAGATGTTGCGTTTTTAAGGGTTTGTCACACATTCATTTTCTTTTGTTTACCCCTCGAGACGAAAAAATCAATTTGTTTTAAATATTTCACTTCACTAAAATTCCAATTGGCATAGAAATCATGTGCAATACTTATGTTTTCTTTTTGTTTTAACTATTTCTCTTTTTCATAGCTCACAAGAAAAACTCGCGGAAAACTGTCAACTTCTAAACTTCGTTGTCTGACTCTTTTTTTCCAACTGATTTTTTGGTTGTGTACGTCAAAATAGGGATCCCTAAGTCGAGTTATCGATTTTTTTAATTGGAGAAAATTTTAAATCGAGAGTGGAGTAATCGTATGTTAAAGTGGGGTACACAAATTCGGATTTGAAATAACTCTTGCTAAAACAGTCACTGTCAACATAAAAATGTCAGAAAATTAAAAAAGAAAAACAAAGTATTTGGTAAGTGGCTTTATTCGACCTCTTTTTATAGTGGCATGACACGATAACCATTTATCCTTTGTGAAATCGAATAATTTCCAAAGTTATTAGCAAGCTGATTAATATCTAGCAGTTTTGATCATAGTTTTGAAAAAATTAGGAATATATCAAATAACTGAAATTTTTGAAAAATTCTGGCATGAAGCAGCCCTAGCCGCAGGGCTGCATTTCTGTAATTTCAGAAGCTGTTCTAACTCCTTATTTACCATGGCTATTAGTAGATTCTGGAACTGACCCATGAATGAAAATAAACGCCGAACATACATTACATACCCAGAGGATTTAAAATGTCAATTCCATTACGTATATGTCAAATGTAATCCACTAGATTTGAAAGTCGATTTGAATTGGCGTTAAAATCCATTCGATTTAATAATTTACCTGTTTTTACTAAGCCCAATAGATATATGTTCCGTTCCAGACATACAGGTAAATGTATCAACGTTTGGGAACATTGAAATGTCATTTTTTTTTTTTTTTCAAAACTAAGTAGATTTTTATATGACACTATTCGGAGGTTGTTATGAATAGCACTTTTCAATAATTTTAACTAAATTGAACAATATTTCATTTAAAATTCTCAATTTTAAAATTGGTTTGACAGTTCAGGGTCCCAACAGCTGTGTCGATTCTACTACCATGGTTCCAGAACTGCAAGAATGTAAAACTATGTACGACTATTGCTCTGTTCCCAATCTGGATTCGATGGCAGGATTCGAGTGCGGCTCTGGTATCCCTTTATGATATGTCACAAAATATGCCATGTGAAGACTACAAGCTGCTTATGAACTCACACCTTACGAGCACGTTTTGACTACTAAATCCAATCGATTTAAAATGTCGATTCCATAGCGTATACGTTGTAAGTCGCATTCATAAATCCAGTGGATATTATTTGACGTATATGCTACGAAATTAAAATTTGAGATCAAGTGGTTTTCGATAATACCAAACATACTTTAATAGAGAATTTATGCTATTTCTGATTAACCCACTTGGTCTAGTAGATCGAGTGTGTTAACCTTGTGTGTTAAATTAGTAGAATCTAAATGCCGCTCATCTGATGTTTGTTTATGTTTAATTTAATATTAATGTCAAATTTTAAGGGAAAACGACGGCAGAATCCCTTTATGATATGTCACAAAATATGTCGTACGAAGCCTTCCAGCTGATTATGTACCCACTCTTTTATATGTACCCTTCTTCGTTAAAGAAAACAAGAGGTAACAATTAACAATTTTGGTTGAATTTAACCAACTGTGGCAACCATGCACAGGGCGCCTCCGCCGATTGTTTACAAATGACAAGCCGTTGCCGCCGTTAAAAAAAATATTTCCACTTCGTTGTCTTGAGAGGGATACATGCATTAAACTGAAAGATATAATTTTGCAAACAACATTTTGTAAAAAACAATAAAAAATATAGTGAAGTAAAGAAGACATAACGCTTTAGATAAAGTAAATCACTAAACACTTGCATTTAGACATGTCTGATACTGAAAAGAATATTCCTGAAGGCTGGGAAGTACGCACAAGTCGTTCTACCGGTAAGTGGACAAAAATAACCCCTCATACAATTTTTTTGCTATTGTGTTTGGTATCTAAGCTGCTGCTGCAATCCAGCTAACAACCCTTTGAGTGATATTTTTGCGAAGTGCAAGAAATATAAACATTTGGTTGTGGTCAAAAGGAATTAATCTAACAAAACGAAATATGTAAAGCATATTTGGGATACATCATTGGTTGGCGCTTTTGTTGCCGTACTGGGAAGCCAATTTTTTTATTTCAAATATATGTACTTATTGGCACAAACTTTCGGAACAAAGAAAATTGATGGATTAGATAAGCTGGATCTTTATCTGCGATAACAATGAAAATATTGACGAAATCGCGGCCGAAATGTAGCTTAATTTTAGCTAAAAGGAATTAGGTTCGCTACGTAATACTATAAATTTCTAGTTAAACCTACCTCAATTTTTTCAGACATCCAGTCCAAGAAAGTATGTTCAACATTACTCGTTTGTTATGAGTCAAGGATTTTCAAAACGCAGAAGGTTTAAATTGTCAATTCCATTGCACATACCTCAAATAAATTTATAGAAAGAAGGTTAACCCGGAAGAAAGCCCTAAAGTAAATATGCCTTTACCAAAATACAAATCGTAATTCCATCAAAGTATTTGTCCGCTTGTCAATGTTTCTCTTGGAACTTATTTGATGATACGTAATCTCATTAAGGCTGATCAAATAGCCAAAATCAGAGCCAGCTTGGAGGATTAAACTAGCGAATGATAGTGGGAGGCCCCTGCCATCTAAGCCTACTCAGCCCGGAGTCAGCAAACAGATATTAGAGGTCAATATGTTGGTCGGCTTTGTTAAACATAAAAGACATCTCTTAAAGGAAAAGTCAAGTTTATTGAAAATCCCACACCTCGAAAGGAAAAGGGTGAAAAGCAAGAGACCTTGTTAGTACCAGGGTGGTCTCAAAAAATTAGTGCTACGCTGTGGAGAAGTGTTAAAAATCCGTCATATCTTCGATCTGAGAACTGCAAACAAGGTGTCTCCACTTGAACCCAATGATATCCGTACGTCAGCGTTATTGATTCCGCGATATCAGCTTGTCCCAAAGACAATCCTTAGATCGGCAAGTTTTTTAGTTCAGAATAGTATTCATACTGATTTTATTAATCAATTAATATCATCATCGGAGGTCAATCCTAGCCATTGTTGCTAAAAAATGTCAGCTTTTTAAAAAGTCTAGAAAAATTTTGGCCCAACTACTTTAAAGTTGAATGGTGCGCATGATAGCTCTTGGAGTATCCGATTTGGTCCAAACTTGGTACATCGTAATATTATTATCAAACTTAGACCGAGTTCGGAGATGGGCAATATCGGCAATAAAAATATTTTACAGTACTGTAAGAGAAAGCATAATCCGATTTTGCCCCAACTTTGCAAATCCTAATATTTGCATCAGAGCTAGGTCGGGTTCGAAAATGGTAAACACAAAGGGTCAAAATTTTGAATAATTTTAACTCATATAAAATGTGGATATCTGTATACTCCTTTTGGTACCTTCCCCACAAAGGGTCCAAGTATTTAATGTCATTATTTGGGTAAATATGCCAACATTAGAGAATAAAATTCGCTCTTCGTTTTCTGACGAAATAATTCCACTTTTGATCGAAGTTTGTTTCTGTAACATGCCTGAAAATTTAATTTTTTTTCGTCGTGGAGGCTATAAAATGTAGAGAAAGTATTTTAGCAATCATTACTAATATATCCTCCTTTATTTTTTTTTTTTTCTTAGGTCTAACTTACTACCTAAACATCTACACCAAGGAATCACAATGGGATTTACCAACGGAACCGGCCAAAAAAGAAGTATCTTCCAGTGGACCATCTGAGGTGCGTTGTTCTCATCTGTTGGTCAAACACAAGGGCAGCCGTCGCCCCTCATCATGGCGTGAAGAGAACATAACACGCACCAAAGAGGAGGCCCGACAATTGCTCGAGGATTATCGTAAACAAATTGAAAACGGTGCCAGCCTCGATGAGATGGCCCAAAAATACTCCGATTGTAGTTCAGCCAAACGTGGCGGTGATTTGGGTATGTTTGGTCGTGGCCAAATGCAAAAACCCTTCGAGGAGGCTGCCTTTAGCCTAAAAGTGGGTCAATTATCGAAAATTGTCGACACAGATTCGGGCCTACACATTATTTTACGCACAGAATAAATAGTTTAAGTAAGTTTGAAAACTCAGAATTAATAATAATAACATTAAAAAATTTGGAAGCCAAAAGCAGCATATTTTTCGGGTATGCTCAAGCCGAGACAAACCAAAACAGCTCCTAATTTTTTGCATTTAGTTTTTGTTTTGTTTTTTCTTTTTGATGAATTATAAAACTAAACAACCAAACTACTTATAATGGAAACATGTTTTCCAATAATAAACAACAAAGAAAGCGAAACAAATTAAACTTTTGTTAAAGAAATAAGTTTCTTTTTATGTATTTTTTTAGTAGTAGTAGAAAAAGAAAACTTGGAATTTTTAAAACTAATAATAAAAACTTTATTTAATTACAAAATAATTGGTTTTTAAAATATTGTTATTTATTCACTACAATTAATTCAGTTTCTTCAACAGCAATTGGGCGCCATTGAATTTTTGTTTTTTCAACACAGCCATGTGGGGTTTCAGTAACGATTTAATTTGTTTTTGTACTGCATTAGAATTATTCTCAAAAGTGTTAAGTAAAATGAAACAGGCGCGATTTATATTTAACCAGCTTTTCAGTGTATCCTCCGTGAGTTCTTGCACCAAGAGGCTGCCAAAGGTTTGAGCATCAGCATTGGCGGCCAGACGTTCTTTATCGTTTTTAATGATTTTCTTGAGCACAATATGGAGACCGGCTTCCTCGATGCCCAAAACATTTACCGTGGCAGTAACCTGAAAAGAATAATAAAATTGTTAAATTATTTTGGGTTAAAAGAGAATCTTCTGCAAACGATGAGAAAATAATCAGAATTTGTATTGTAATGAGTAATCACAAAAAATACACAAAGTAAATGAAAGGATCTCCTGGTCTTCCATAGAAGAAACAAGTAAAAAGCTGTAAGTTCGGCCAGGGCGAACTTTGAATACCCTCCACAATTTGGCACGAATATGGCAATTTTCAAATGGACCTGCAAAGGCAACTTTTGTCATAAGCCATTACAATATTCAAACCAGAAACTTGAAAAAAAAATTCGGTGAAAAATGTAGCTAAAATCATCAAAATACCGAATATCGGGAGGTACCATTATATGGGGGCTATACCAAACCGTGGACCCGCACAGACAATTTTCTGTCATAGGCTGTACGAACTTCAAATATAAAATGATTCCAGTGAATAATGTCGCTAAAATCATCAAAATACCGAAGACTGGGAGGTACCATTATATGGGGGGCTGTACCAAAACGTAGATCTGCACAGACAATTTTCTGTCTTAGGCTGTAGTATCCATTACGAACTTCAAATACCAAATTTGAAACAATTCCGATGAATAACGTCGCTAAAATAATAAAAATATCGAAAATAGGGAGGTACCATTATATGGTGGCTATACGAAGACATGGACCTCCACATACAATTTTCTGTCATAGGCTGTAGTATCCATCGCGAACTTCAAATACCAAATTTGAAACAATTCCGATGAATAACGTCGCTAAAATAATCAAAATATCGAAAATAGGGAGGTACCATTATATGGTGGCTATACGAAGACATGGACCTCCACATACAATTTTCTGTCATAGGCTGTAGTATCCATTGCGAACTTCAAATACCAAATTTGAAACAATTCCAGTGAATAATGTCGATAAAATCATCAAAACACCGAATATCGGGAGGTATCGTTAGATGGGGGCTATACCAAAACGTGGATCTACATGGCCCGTACAATATACATGATCAAGTATTAATCGACCGTGGCATCAGAATAAATTCCAAAATATTATGGAGGGTGTATTAAAGCCTTGAGCACCCAAACATTTTGGCCGCAGACCTTGGACATTCCAACAGGACTCAGCACGCGCCACACAAGAATGGATACAAAATGAGGATATCCATTTTGGGGTTTCTTATATGAAAGCCTTATATCTTCTATATATGACGAATATCATCTGGTATTCTATATCAGAAATAATTTGGGCCTCTTTTTGATCTTCTGTACAGGAAAACCTTCAGCCCTTCTGTACAAGAAAACCTTCATGAATATCATGTACCCTTCTTTATAAGATCTGATGATTTAAATCCGAATTCTATATTCATTTGCCTTTCGATTTCTATTTTCCGTTTTCTGCCCAGCTCTTTGTTTCCTCATACCTCTTCTTTCTCCTCTTCCTCATCAGAATCATCCTCAGCTTCCTTGTCATCACCATCATCCTCTGTAGATTTCACCAATTTTTGGGCCTGCTTTCTTTGTTTTGTTTTCTGTTTTGTGGCCTCGGCAATAATTTTCTCCACATCTTGGGGTTTCTTTTTCTGTTTATCCTTTGATTCATCTTCAACACTGACGCTCCAATCTGATTTGGCAATGACTTGGGCCAAGGCCGTGGCAGCCTTTACAAAATGATCAGATGTTACTGAAAAGACAAAGAAGTAACCGATTTGTCCCCCACACATATTCCATTGCTTTACTCACACTTAATCAAAATCTCCGCTGTAACCAAACCAATATGTTTATCGGATAACCAAAAATCTGGTTGCTCAGCAATGGATTGGGCAATGGGTTCTTCGATTTGTTCAAAGATTTCTTTACGTCGTATCTCCTTGTCCTTTTTGCCATACTGTAGGCCTTCTTCGATGGTGGCAATAAATGTGGGATGGAAACAATTTGTACCGCCCGGAGATACCAGCCATTCGATGACACGACGACCCCATTGATTTGCCATAAGTGTTTGTAATTCAGGATGGATGGTATCATAGATGGCCTTTTTGGTAGCCTTGGTATCATCCAAGCTGTTCAGCAAGGCAATTGTGAATAAGTGACCATGTTCATGGGTGCAAATCTTAACTAAATGTTCCTTAATGGTCTTGATAATGGCCTGAAAAAAATTAAAATAAAGCCATTAGTCAAATTTAGAGTATTTGGCATTTAAACTAAGAACTTACTCTTCTATTCTTTGGTGTGGACTTGTAAAAGCAAATAATCGAAGCCTGACACCCATCCTTGGTGGTCAACATCAAGGGTATCAGAGGACCAAACATTGTCACTGTCTCCTCCGCCTTATCTTCTTCCATTTCTTTGACATACTCCAACATTATGGCATGCACCAGCGAATTATCAACCAATTGCTTATTGGATACATGTTCCAAGTTTGCCTTGACAGCACTCAATATGGAAGCCTTCATGGTGGGTGTGTCTTTGTAACAATCGGCCAATGTATTCACCTTGTCATCTTTACCCTTCTTATACAAATCACCATAGAATTCTTGACGTAAATAGGCTTTTTGTTTGGTACTGGCCACACTTAGGTAGACATGATCGAGAATTTTACTGGAAACACTGTGGCATGCCAACTTAACCACATTACCATAGAAGGCATCAACCAATTTACTTTTTGTCACTGGAGAGCCATATTTAAACATACGCAGCACACAGAAGTGAGCATACTTCGAAATGGACATCTCCACGGCCAGTGGCATAAGGCGTTCCGACAATTGTTCACGTACCGAGGGAGAGGCAAATTTCAGCATACACTGTATAACACGGGCAGTGTCATGAGCCATTACTACCTTCTTGATTGTGTCTCCTGTATTAAATAGATTGTACAACTTTTCCACCAGTTCTGCTTTCTTTTCGGTCTTGCGACACTTGAGTTTCTCATAGATTTGTTTGGCTTCAATCGAGATTTCATAGGTGTCTTTGCCTTGTTTGCGTTTCAATTTTAAATCTTTCTTCTCCTGCTTGAATTTATTCCAATCTGTCTTCTCAGTCTTTCCTGGGGGCGCACCCAGTCCATCTTCTTCAGGCTTTCCAAACTTTGGTTTACCAGCAAATTTGTTGTTGGGATTTCCAGCGAATTTATTGCCAGGTTTTCCTGCAAACTTATTGCCTGGCTTTCCGGCAAATTTATTGCCAGGTTTTCCCGCAAACTTTCCTTTATCGCCACCAGGTTTTCCAGCAAATTTTCCTTTATCTCCACCAGCTTTGCCACCAGTCGGTTTGGTTGGCTTACTAAACTTTGTTGTTTTCTTTTCTTTTGCATTGTCGCCTTTGTCTGATTTTGCAAATTTCTTTTTCTGCGGTTCCTCGGCTACTGTTTTATCTGCTTCACGTTTCTTGCTCTTAATCATTGTGAAAATGTTATTTTCTGTTAGATTTTTGAAAAATATATCCCTTCAACTGGTTACACGTGCTTTGCCCTGATCTAAATGCAGTAAGTTTTTGTTTTCATTGTAGACGTCAAAAAATAACAGAGCTGCCATAGAAAATCAATGACGGCAACTCCGAAAAAGGGTGGGATCACACTCATTAGTTTACGATTGTGGTGAATTTGATTGGGTTAGTTTCATTTTTGGAGCCCTAACTGTTTTAGCATTTGCTTTTTCATGGGCAAAACTAGTGAAACAAAAAAATTTTAAATATACATAATATTGATAAACAAATCATAACATAAAAATACAGGGCAACAACATGGCTCAAAAAGAAAGTCTGTTCAACTTAAAAAAAAATAGGAATAAGCAAATCTGTGCGCGTGCATTATTGTGTCAAATACGAATAACCTTTAAATATCGATGTGAAAATTGGGGACGTGTTTTATGACGTGGTGGTAAATTTTGCCCCCTTAATTTTGCCAAAAAAATGTTTATTTAAAAATAAGTTTTGATTATTATTTGTTTTAAGTAAAAACAGATGTTTTATTTAAACAAAGCAGGTACTTTCATTCATCGCAATTGAACAATTTCCACAAAATACCACCTCGTTAGTTAAAGTCGTGGTAGATTTAAGAAGGTAAAGTTATGCCATCATATATTTACATTTTTTTTAAATTATTAGAGTGACAACATCTCATTGTCAAAATTAATATTTATAAATCCATGGTATACACGTGTATCACACCATATGTGAAAATTATACATATGCAAAATTTGACATTACATATGTAAAAAAAAATATCGTCTGTTAGAGCTTTTGTTAAAATTAATAGTTCAGAAGTGTCAGCAATCAGGTCAACTCAGGATTTGATTGTAATCAGGTGTAAGTCCTAGGCATCAATTCTTTCTCTGTAAATATCATAATAGAAGAATATAGGTAGATGTATTAACGTTTGGGGACATAATTATGTCATGTTCTCATCTTTAGGCAATGACAGTTTTTGTTCTCTTTTGTTATCAATGTGTATGTCAAAATTTGCCTTTTTACATATGACTCAAAATTCACCCTTATCGCGTAACAAATTTTCCCAAAAAAAAATCACCATTCCCAAAAATGCAATCACGTACTTTTTTTTTCACAAAAGTTCACAAAAAGAAGTTATAATTATATTAATTTTGGGAATGGGATTCACAATTGACATGCGAACAAATATTCACAATTTCTACGCGATAAGGGTGATTATTGCTTTCACACGCTTGCATATGCTTTTTTTATTTCCATTGTGACTATATTTGCTGTGTCCCAGAATCTATTAGCTTTACAATATTTCTTCGATATCATAAAGGGAAAATCAGTTATCTGTTTAGATCTGGAACAGACCAATGCATGGTTCCATCATAAAGGGAAAATCGGTTATCGTAGTAAAAACTTTTACTTTCTTGCAGTTCTGGAAACGATTGGAAAACTAGTGCATTCTTGCAGTTTCTAAAACAGCTTTTACTACGATAACCTATTAGCCTTTATGTTATCGAAAAAAATGCAAAGCTACTGGATTCTTCAGGTACTAAAACAGCATATATTATAATAGAACAAGAATAATGGGCCTACAAGGGCCATTATAATAAAAAAATGTCAAATGATAATTTTTATAAAGGAAATATTTCTCACGTCATATTTTCATTAATCAAAAATCCAGTCCAGTCCGAATCGATTTTCCTTCTAATACCATTACGATCTTTTGTCACAAAAGTCGATAAAATGCGATTGGTCTAAAGTCGACTTAAGTATCCCTAATACCGATGAAGTGACATTACAGACGCCGACCATAGAATTTATCGTAAAGAAAATTAACAATTTTTAAATTTTATAATAATTTATGCTCGATATCGGGGCGAACGCCAACAAATACAATTGGCAAAGTTCAGTTTAGGACGGTAAACAGTGAATTCGAGTATAAACTAGTTGCGTTAAAGTTGAAAAAACGGCGGCAAAAAGAGCGCATCATCTAGGAAGCTACAGATAATTTCGTGTGTATTTCGTTTTAATTTTGGGTGATAAGTTTTTTTTTTTGCCAAAATGGTGGGCAAACATATGCACAAGAAAAAAATGTCCGAATATACGGAAAACGAGGAGTACAAAAGTGATGCAGATGCTGGCGATGATGAGGTGGCCGAGAAAGAGTATCATGCCAGTGCCAGCGATGGCTCCGAAAACGGTGATGCAGCTAATAATGATAATGAGAAAACAAATGTGCGTGATGATGATGAGGAAACTACACTGGGTGAAGATGATGATCTTGCCCAGGGTCTCAATA
Source organism: Musca domestica (assembly GCF_030504385.1). Lineage (NCBI taxonomy): Eukaryota > Metazoa > Arthropoda > Insecta > Diptera > Muscidae > Musca > Musca domestica. The sequence continues at coordinate 17,008,066 of NW_026712249.1, forward strand.
GCTATTCACATGGTGATGGAGATGATGCCGGTAGTGCGGCTGAGGATAATGACGATGATTATGAGGCCGATAGCGGCAAAAAGGCCAAGAAACGTAAAACCGCGGGAGCTAAAAAGTCACTGGATACCAATGAGTCGGATGATGAGGCACTGAATGGCGCCTCGCCGAAAAAGAAAAGTCGTAAAAATGCCGGTGCCGCCGGTAAAGCTGGCGCCAAGAGTGCTGGTGCTGCCGCCAAAGGTAAGGCTAAGGCCAAGAAAGCAGCTCCCGTCGAAGCTGATGAGGATGATGACGGCGAAGGCGAAGAGGAAGAATATGAAGTTAAAGATATTGTTGGACACAAAACCGAACGTGGTGTTTCATATTTCCTTATCAGATGGAAGGGCTACACCAAGGCCGATGATACATGGGAGGCTGAAGACAGTCTTAATTGTCCGGAAATAATTGATAAATATAAGAAAAAGGTAAGTGGCAGGAAAATTGAGGAAAAATTAATGGAAGGCATATCAGTACAGTTGCCACCAAATTATTTGCTATGATGGTGTGTGGTATACGTGAAAATGAAAATAGGGTTGCCATGCCATTTCGAAATTGTTATTATTGTGGGGAAGTTTTTATGCTAGGCGTTTTATTAGAATATATGTACGTGTGTTTGTGTGAAAATGATATTTGTTTACATTTTCCATGTAACTGAAGTTGAATGACCGAATGTGCGATTTTGCATAGTTTCATTTTTTTTGTCCAATCAGCTGTATAAGCATTGTTATGGATGTGTATTTGCAAATAGTTATGACAATTATACAAAACTGCGTTTTAGAAGAACGTACTTTGAACTACGTAATAGGTTTATCGTTACTTAAATATGAAATTACCTAGATATCACCTTAATTTTTGGGGAGTGATGCCAACCCAAAGAAGAGTGATGCCAATCCAAATTAAGATGGAAATCGGGAAACTTACTAGTTTTTCATGTCATAGTGTAAAGGTATAATTGATCCGAACGAAACTTTAACAATTGCATAGTAGTTTGACATCCCATTTTAACTTCGAAACTCAGGCTCCTTTTTTTAGAACCTGAGTTGTGTCAGTAAATATCCCGTCACTCTATGACGCTTGGGAGGCTGGTTCTTTTCACGTTTTGATCATGAAGGAATCCTGGACATACCAATGAGTCGAAATATCTTAGTGAAGATGGTAATATTAGTAATTACATGTCCACATTTTTCGACTTCAATTACATAAATGCACTAATTCCTGATAGGTATGGCGTATTTTGCCCTAATTATTAGTTACTCATATAACACCGTATTGTTTTGTAGTTATCCATTTACAATCAAGAAGACAAGTGAAATGGGAAAAGAACTTAGAAATAGGATATTTGATCATAGTTAGGCGGGCTATCAAGCTGTCAAGACAAGTGTCCATAAATAAAGAGGCGTTTTTGTTTGCTAGAAACCCCTTTGAAAATAGTAGTGTAATGGCGAATGAAATGGCTTCTGATGGTTCCCAGTTGATTGTTGAGATTGTCAAACAACTGATAAGCTAGTATATCAGTTGTTTCATAAAGTTTTTAACCGAAGCAGCCGGAAATGGAATTTGGAAAGCTGTTGCAAGGTATATCCGTCTGGCCGACAATTCCAAAAAATCTGCTCCATTCTATAATTTATTACGTTAGGTTATTTGACGAGGCGTCACTGCCGGATCAAATATGTGATCAGATGGGAAAACAGTGGTCGTGATTTTTGTGGACTATGTGATGATAAAGAAGAGTTAGAGACTCCAAATTTCATATTTGAAGTTCGTAAGAGCCTACTACAGCCTATGACGAAAAATTGCGTATGCAGGTCCAAGTCTTCGTATGGCCCCCATATAATGGTACCTCCCAATATTCGGCATTTTAATGAATTTTGCGACATTATTTAAGGTATATGTTTCAAATTCCGTATTTGAGGTTCGAAATGGGCACTACAGCCTATGACAAAAATTGCCTATGCAGGTCCACGTCGTCTTAAACCCCCATATAACAATACCTCCCGATGTTTGGTATTTTAATGGTTTTGGATACATATTCGTAATTGGCACTACAGCCTCTGACAAATAATTGCATATGCATGTCCACGTTTTGGTATAGCCTCCACATAAAGATATATCCCGGAATTTGGTATTTTGATGATTTAAGCGACGTTATTTACCGGAATCGTTTCAAATTTAATTTTTGAAGTTCGTAATTGGCACTAAAGCCTCTGACAAAAAATTGAGTATACAGGCCCACGTCTTCGTATAGCTCCAACATAATGATACCTCCCAATATTCGGTATTTTGATAATTTTATAGACATTATTCACCTGAATTGTTTCAAATTTCGTATTTGAAGATCTTAAGGGGTATTACAGCCTATGAAAAAAATTATATTTTCAGGTCCACGTCTTCCTATATACGTATAGCCCCACATATAACGTAACCTTCCAATATTCCTCATGTTTATGATTTTAGTTTCAAATTTTTGTCAGCCTATGACAAAAATGACACGTCCTCATCTAGTCCCCATAAGACGGTTTTCATTTAAGCGGTAATTTTTGACGGATTTTTTTTTAAATTTAAAATTCTTTCCAAACGGTGGAGGGTATTAAAAGTTCAGCCCGGCTGCTTTTTTACTTGTTTTCTATAGGTTTGCTAAAACATATTTTCTATTACTACTACTACTCTATCCTATCTGTATGTACTCCTCCTAGGATGAAAACAACCGACTAAATGTCTCCGAATGAAATTGCTGCCGACTCCTGAAAAGCTGTTCATCCTTTAACCATATAAATCAAAACCTTTCTGCCATCTTTAAGAAGCGCTGATTATTTTAAAAATGTACTGATTTTTAGATATTTTTAGAGCATTTTGCTTGAAAATCTAATTTGTTGTCGGTTTGTCGAAATGTTCGAAACCATTTCGCATTTCTGGCTACGACGGTGTAGATCAATTGATAGGATACCAATATGCCTACTTTGGACCCCATGACTTTTTGGACGAATTTTTTTTGCCCATTGTCATGTCCATAATTATTTTTTTTAATTTATATTATTTTTTACAAAATGTACAAAATAATAAACTATACCAATTTTTATTTAATTTCCCAATTTTAGCAAGCAGCTGCTGCCGCCACACCGAAAAAAGGTGCAACGCCCGCCTCGAAAAAAGGTAAAAAAGGTGCTGCGACGCCCGCTGCCGCCAAGGGCAATAAAAATGCCAAACAAAAGAAGCAACAACAGGATGACGACGATGATGAAGTCGAAGAAGAATGGGAAGTCGATAAGATCATCGACTATGCCGAAGAGAAAAAAGGACGCGTATTTCGTATACGCTGGAAAGGTTTTGGTCCCAAACACGATACCTGGGAGCCAGAAGAAAATCTCAATTGCAAAGACATCATCGATAAATTCATGAAGCGCATGAAAGCCGACGAGAATGTCTCGTTCAAGGAGCTGCGCGAAGAGCCCAAAAAGACAAAACGTTTGGTCAACGAGACGGCACCGCGCACCAACCTACACAATCCGATTGGGCGTAAATCGAAACGAGGTGGCAACAAGCAAAGGTAAGGTAAATATTTTTGCTAGTCCCTAACGCATGGATTACCGTGATTTTTCTAATGGCAATCTCATTATGTCTTTTCTTTGACTACTTTTTTTTATAGAGTTTACTATGGCGAGGAAGATTAAACAATGTTTTGAAGAAACTCGCAAAATCTAGTTCAACAAACATCAGATTGAACAACGCGTCGTCACTTTTGTTTTAAAATACTACTTTTTTTTTATTAATTTATAATTAATTTTCTTTTTGTGTGCATGTGTGATGAGTTTTTGTCTATCAGCAAAGCGGTAGGGTTTTAGGGTTTTTGTTTTCCCCCTCTCTTTAATAAGGCAATCTTACAAAATTTAGTTTGTATAGCAGCTCGCCACTTTCAAGTGTAATTTTCGGGATAATTTATTTTAATTATTTTCTTTACATTTTAAGCCAAATTATTGGTGGCCAATTTAAATATAAATTTTGGAAATTAAACCTTCAAACACATTCCAACAAGAATTTTAAAAAATTCGGAAATTCGCATAAACTTCATAATGAATTTTGGTTTCAACACATTTGGATTTCAAATGCTTTGTTCGATAACAATTTAAGCAAATAGGATTCCGATTTCGTAATGTTGCTTGCACTTGAAATTGGTAGAGATCAGGAAAATTAAAAAAATACTAAAACCACTATTCCTCCCTCCTCCCAAATATTTTTATTCAAAATTCCATAGTTTTAGATGGAAGCAGATGATTTTTAATATCTACCTTTTTTAGCCATTCGTTTTTGTGCACGTGTGTATAGAACTCGCTTCACATTTTTATAAATCACGTAGACCGTGAGCATTTCTTTTCGTTTAATTTTTAATAACCAAATTATCCGTTTTTATCAATCCCACCTTTTTCTATTTATTCTAAAACTGAAGAGAACAAAATTTACAATCATCATAATTATTATTCTTATTATTATTGGTCTTATAGAAATATATAACACAACTGTTTGGTTCGATTTAAATATAAAATATTTAAGACCCAAACACAAATGAATGTTAAGCAAAATAAGAAAATTCCAAAAAATATGAATACAAAAGTATGTACCTTTTTGGAAGGTATAAAATAACAAGAATAACAAAAATAATCCCACTCAAATCACCAATAAAATAACAAAATACAAAATTCTTATAAAACAATATATTTAACACAAAAGAAAATTTTAAAGAAAGAAGAAGTAAGAAAATAAAAAGAAACTGATGTCTAGATTTAAATGAAAACACAAAATGAACGTGTAAAAACGTAACAAAAAGAAATATGTTTTAATAAAAACAAAATATTATGAAATTAGTATTTTTATAGGTTATCGTTGTATAAGGTTTTAAAGGTAGCTTAGGAACTAGTTTAGAAAATAGATTTTGAGGTTATTTGTTAACTTAGAAAATCAAGGATCAATCTTTTCCATTCGATATTGAAAAGAACAATTTCTTTGATAGTTCTTTTTGGGGTATTACTTTTTTCAATTCAGATTTTGTTATTGTTTTTCGTAGAGCCTGACGTTAAAGTCAATGTGAAAGGAAAACACTGTTTGAAATTAGTTTTTTATATCTTTCATATTTTGACTTAAATTCCTAATTTGGAAAACCCTCGGACCTCAATTATTGTTCTATTCAAATACGAGTTTTTATTATAACCTTAGCCAATATTGCTACGGTCGAAATAATGGTTTTAGACCCAAGTCTCTTTGGACCAAATCCGATTCAGAATATTTGGGGTTGATCTGGGAGTGTCCGTCTGTCCCACGATAACTTTCATAGGTAATATCTAATTCGATACAAACTTGGTACATCATAATATGATTATCTAACTTATATCGAGTTCGGAGATGGGTAATATCCTGGTAATACTCCTGGTACCTTCCCCACGAAAGTTCATTATACTCTCAGCCATATGGCTCGAAAGGGTATAAATCATTTGATACTGCCAAAACGTGTCTCATAGAAATAGCGTTTTTAGACCCTGGGTCTCTTTGGACCAAATCTGTTTTAGGTCATTGGGAGTCGATATAGAGATGTCTGTCCGTCCGTCTATCTGCCTGGCTGGCGCGCTGTTGATTCAAACTTGATACATCGTAGTATGATTATCAAACTTAGCTCGAATTCGGAGATGGACAATATCGGTCCACTCCTTCTGGTAACTCCCACACAAAATGGCAACATTTTCAAAGAAAAAAATTTACTGCACAGAAAGAGAAAGGATAATCCGATTTTGCTCCAACTTTGCGAATATTAGTATTTGCATCAGTGCTATGTCAGGTGCGAAAATGGACAATATCGGTTTACTCCATCAAGTACCTCCACCACAAAGGGTCAAAATTTTGTATAATTACAACTCTTATAAAATTTGACGTAAGAGTCCGATTGTCTTCAAATTTCACACGACTTTGCGAATACTAGCATTTGCATCAGTGCTATGTCAGGTACGAAAATATACAATATCAATCCACTCCATCAAAAACCTCCCCCACAATGGTTCAAAATTTTGAATAATTTCAACTCTTATAAAATGTGATGTAAGAGTCCGATTGTCTTCAAATTTCACACATCCTAATTATTTTATTAATTCAAGGTTTGGTGTTAAGGTGGAATACATCGGTCCACTCCTTCTGGTACCTCCCCCACAAAAGGGTTAAAATTTTTGAATATTCATGAAGCTCATAAAATATAAAATTAACATTCAAATCCATTCAGACTTGTGACTTTTCAATATTTCCATCAACAAAAGATCTGTTATAAAGACGGTAGAGATCTGACCACTTCTTCTGGTACCTCTCCCACCAAAGGTTAAACATTTTACTAACAATTATTCGGAAAAAAATTGGAAGTAAATGTTCGATTTCTTTTAACTACTAACAATATTTTTATCAGTATTAGATGAAGTAGAATACTTTGGTCCACCATATCTGGAACCTCAAGTATATGCCAACATTTTCCAAAAAGATCACATATCTCATATAAGGAAAGTTGGTAAAATTTATATCAGACTTAGATCTGAAAAAAAAAAAATAAAAAATGGATATTATTGGCCCACTATTTCCAAACCTTTGCTAGTCAAGCAATTCAAAATCTATTTAAATAGACGAACATCGGCCCGGGGTATACCTCCGTCGACAAGACCGACTAACACTTTTTATCTTGTTTCTTTTTTAATTTCACATTTTTTAAACGAGAATTGAGACCCACACCCTTTTTTTAAATTGGGTTAACGTTTTTCAAATGATAACAGAAATATTAGGAAATTAAAGTAATTTTACCAAGAAATTAGAAACTTTGATCGTTTTATAATTTACTTTAAAATTTCAAAGGATATTTCTATTTTTAATTCCAAAGAAGTTTGTATTTCCTATTCTATTAAAAAAATATATCAAGCGTTAGTAATTACCGATGATATTTAGGTCCTTTCTTTAGCCATTTTTATTATTGTTTTACATACAAATAGCCTCCCAGGTGTGCAATCCACGACTGCGATTTCAAATCATCATCTCCAACTACACTCATCAATAGAACCTAAAGTAAATTTAAATCATATTAAGTAGTCATTTATTTTATGCAAAGGAATTGTTTATACTTAACCCATGTCCTCCATATTGAAATTAAATTTCAGCAGCAATGACTCGGATGTGTCACCCTCGGTACCAGATTTTACAACACCCAGAAATGTAAGTGTAAATATTTTTAATTTGTTTTATTTTATATTTATTAACTTCTTTATTATTTTTGTTCTTTCTAGAGAGGAGGCTCGACCCGTTTGAATGGCGTACAGCAACAGGATACTTCCGGAGATTTTGGCAGTGATTTTGGTGAAAATGCTTCATTTTTAAATCACGTTGGTTATGTCATGAATAAACTGCCCCCAGCAACGGTTGAAAGAATGCAGGGCAAAATCTTTGCCATACTCTATGAGGAATTGGGCAAACATACGCCAAAGAGAAAAGGCGTTTAAGTCACTTACATACATGTGTATGTAGTAAGACCATTTTAAAAAATAATTTTACAAACAGACGAGAAAAGAAAACACAGATCAACAATATTTTAAAAAGACGGATACAAAAGAAATCAAATATTTTAAGTTTAATTAATGAAATGCAACCTTCTTCAAAAGGTTGAGCTAATAAATGTCTCTTCGCGTGAAAAAAAAGAAAACATTTTAAACAGTTATATATCATTTGCTCTGGGACTGGATTCTTGTTCCATGAAAATATCTCCTTTAAAATAATATTTCAAGAACAAAAGAATTGAGGCCCTGTAGTGGGATTTTCTAACACATTTTTGAGATCCCGACAAAAATCGGTAGAATTAAAACGCAAATTTATGAATAAAAAGTCTAAATAAAAATGGGCAACACAGTTGCTATAGGTAGTACCTATCGAGTACTTTTTTTAGTCGTTAACTCGCTGAAAAAATTCGTTAATTACCGAAATTATAAATACTTGAATTTTAACGATTTTTGTCGGTAACTCCAAAAATGATTTGGAGAATTCCACTACTGATTTGATTAATACAAAATTTTTTTAACCATTTGTATCACATCTGTCCCGATAACATTTGTGAGAATATATTTTCTTTCTAAAGTTGTTCAATATAATTGCCCTCACAATAGCGGAATCTAACCTACAGCAAGTAAATTAAATGGATATAAAATTACATTAAACAAAACTAAAGGTGGAAGTACATAAAGAGCTTCTTTGACTGGCTTAAGTCACCGGCTGGCTTTTTCTTAGAGGAACAAAGGAGGTTGACTTAGTTCGATTTTGGCCTACACTCCTTTATCTTTTCCAAAAAAGCCAGCCGTTGACATAAGCCAGTCAAAAAAGCTTTTTATGTGCTGCTTGCACCTCAAAGGCTTAAGTACACAACCGAATTTTCTTCTGACATAAGTCGTTAGCTGACCTTTTATGAAAAAGAAAATCTATTTAAAGGTGATCCAGCTCAAATATGTGTTTCAAGTCCCTCGTTGTTATATGGAAAGTCAGTCGATGGGTTATGCCAGAAAAAAATATTTTTTGTGAGTTTAGGCCTCAACATTATTTTGAGAGAATTGTTATAGCCTCGTCCAACAAATGGAGGGTATGTAATAAATGACCGCCATTTATCTGGCTATATTAATACGGGTTTTCAATAATTAATTTTCAAGAACTTTGAGGATCTTTCCGGATATAAAGTAGTCGTGAATTTTTTTTAAAGAATTTTTTTTTTTTTTAAATATTCCAGGGATCAATTTTTATCAAATGTCTGTTGCCACGAAATCTTGAATTTTTGAAAAAAAAAATTGTGAAATTTTATGAAATCTTAAAAAAAAATTTCCAGTATTTTTTTTTTTGCATAGAATCGATGATTATTTGATCGATATTTGGGACATGTAGTGGGATAGCTCATTTTTTGAGTTACCGACAAAAATTAATAACTTTCGACATTTGTCTGCTCCTCAGAATTATTACAGCCTCCGCCAAACAAATGGGGGGCATATAGAGTCCGGCCTTCATTTATCAAGAATTTTATAAACCCGAACAACATTAACTTCCTGTCTATATTTATCCGGGATTCCAATAACTAATTTGTTTTTTTTTTTTTTTTTTTTTTTCAAAATGTCCAGATCGAATTTTGGGATTTTCAATAGTAATTAAAATATTGTTTTGGCACTAAACGTGGATTTTTTTAAAATATTTTTATCAAGAACCTGTTGTCACGTAATCTTGGATTTTTGAAGGAATTTTTGTCAAGGACATCCTGTTCGAAAATTATGGAATTTTGAGAAATTTACAAAAATATATATTTAGGGATTATTTTACAAAGCATTGGCGATTTTTTGATCGATATTTGTGACCTGTAGTGGGATTCTCTAGCTCACTTTTTGAGTTGCCGACAAAAATCTATTACTTTTCGATAATCGTCAGTAATTCAAAACATAAGCTAGATAATCGATCCCACTGCCGTTTAAAATTGTAACCAGTACAACGACCTGGGATTTTGTTCATCAGCTTAAACGAGTACTTGCTTGGATGGGTTCCCTCGTTCTCAGTACTATTCAAACTTGAATTTTATGAAATTAAAGCTCTGGTATTGAACCTTAATTCTAAGGGTTTTGGAAGATCTTCTCAAATGTAATTACAATTGACTAAAAACAATGTTTCATTAATTTGCTTTCCTATCTAATTTCTATCTCCCCGAGAGTTTTGGGCAACCGGTGTATTCGAACTGTTGCTGGAAGGCTTTTCTGTACTCTCACTTGAAAGTGTAGGGCTGTATAGTATTAGGATCTACTTTGCCTCTTAGTTCGTTATCGATTTCTCCTCATTTCTATCTTCCTGAGAGTTTTTCTGGAAGGCTTAACTGTGCTCAGATTTGACAGCGTTCGATCTATTTTATTTTAGGAGCTGCTTTGTCAATTTATTAAGTTCAATTTCGAATCGTTATACAGAAACATGCCCTGTATTTGATTTTTGAAAAATATTGATTTTTTTTTCATTGGGATAAAATCAAAAATTCACATAGAAATTAGGCTTTAAATCTTGTAACCGACTTCATATGAAATAAACATTAGGAAAATATAACATGCAGTTATAGTACCTAGTGTATATAAAAAATGTTTATCTAAATTAAATATTCATTTTGAACTTATCACACTTTCCTTGTGGAGAATTTCCATATTGTTGACCTGTGTTTTCTGCACCCTTTTTTTACACCCACACATACATACAATCACAATGTATAACACCCTGAACTATTATTGCCACAATTCGTTGATGCCATTGAAAAATCATTGAATATTTTAAGATTTCCGACTAAATTGAAGATATTGCCGAAAAATACACTAAATTATTTTATTAATAATTCAAACATACCAAAATGTTCATATCGCCCATATACTCAAAGAAGGTCATAGTTCGAAAAATCAGATTTGTAAAACTTTCAGATCAGATCAAATTAAAAAAATGGATTTGCCGAATTTGTACAGATTTTTCCATCGATACTTAAAATGTTTTAATTTTTAATTTTTGCAAAAACGGCTTTTTGGAGTCATGACACTCTTTGAGTAAATAATCGATATGAAAACACACTTAAGGTGATGATGAATAAGCAGCTTGGCATTATGGCATGGCATATTTTGTGAAATATTATAAAGGGATGTCTAACACGCAATCGAATCTTGTCGTCGTTTTACCTTTATGAAGATGAGAGTACATAAAAGATTTTTTTTTTGGCTGACTTAAGTCATCGGCTGGCTTTTTCGTAGAGGAACAAAGGCGTTTAAGGTTGATTTAGTTCGATTTTGGCCGGACGCTCCTTTGTTCTTTTACGAAGGAGTCAGCCCATGACTTAAGCCAGTCGAAAAAAAAAACGTTTTATGTATTTTCACCTTAAAGTCACACTAAATTCCAAGCTGCCCATATACCATCACCTTAATTTCCAAAATGAGTTCTTTGAATTAAATTTCTTTCCAATTTTCAATTATTGTTCTGCATTAATATTAAAATAGCCATATCTCTTTATGATATGCAGCATCACATTTTTAATTTCTCTTAGTTTTAAATACGAATTCACTATTTTATTCTTCATTCATGCAGCTAAAGAGGCAATTGATAACATATTTTAATTTTGTATTTTTAATTTGTTCACATTGGTTTTAAAATGTGTTTATCTGTCCGAATTTTTTGTGTGTATTTTAACGTTATAATCACATATTTATTTTATTATTTTTTTAAAAAAAAAATATTACTTTGTTTTGTTCCTTTTTTGTGAAGTTAACTTTGTCCAATATCGTGTATCAATTAGCCTATAATGAATTTCAAATAATAAAATAAACAATAAAAAAGACATTAGAAAGAAGTTTTATTTGTGTTTCTATTTTTTTGAAGGCCTGAAGACCTTCAGTTAAAGACATGTTGCGACCGAACTCGTTAAACATTTCTGGAAAATAAAACTGTCAGTTAAATCAAGCTAAAATTGGTATATTAAAATGCATTTCGTTCCAATTTTTATACCCTCCACCATTCTATGGAGGGTATATTAGCTCTTGTAATTCCGTTTGCAACTCCTCGAAATATTTATAATAGACCCTACAAAGTATATTCTGGATCAACATAAAATTCTAAGACGATCTAGCGTTGCGACCGTTGTCTGTTGTAATAGCGTTATCTTTCGAAGGAATTGAGATGGAAGTCTAAGAGTTTGCATACATGCAGGTTAAGTTCGTAAATAGACCATGTCGGTCCACGTTTTCGTATAGCCCCCATATAAGAGTACCTCCCGATAGTCGTATTTTGACGATTTCAGCAACAGTATTCATCGTACTCATTTTCAATTTCGTATTGAAAGCTCTTAATTAATTGGAACTACTACCTACGGCAAAAAATTTCGTATGCAGGTCCACATCTTCGAATGCAGGCCCACGCCTTGTTATAGCCCCCATATAACGATAATCTCCCCATATTCGGTATTTTCATTTTTGCGACATTATTCACCGAAATTGTAATAAATACCAATTTCGTATTTAAAGTTCGTAATTGGTACTACAGCCTATGACAAAAAATGTCGTATGCAGGTCCATGTCTTCGTATAGTCTCCATATAACGGTTTTCATTTAAGTGGTAGTTTTCGGATTTTTTTTTTTTAATTTTCAAGTACCTCCCAATTGGTGGAGAGTACAAAAAGTTCGGCCCGGCCGAACTTTTTTGCTTTTTTACTTTTTTGATATTGAATGAGATAATTTTACCACTGTATTTATTCAATGTCATCCGTGCAAGCTTATTACATCGCATAAATCGGAACCTGAAATCGGATTTAAACTTGGCCTCTATTCGGTTGTTGAAGCAGTTAGAGAAAATATGCACCGCTTTACTAATATGGTTCCTATTTTGGATGCATTCCTAGATCTAGGAAACATATTATCTGAAATCTCCATGAAATTTATACTAGCAACTATACTGCTTTTCGTTTTCGATGACGTTGCAGCTATAAATATTTCAATACATTTGCCTGTCATTTTCATTGGTATATGAATGTATAGTCCTAGAAGAAAGTCAAGTCAATTTGATGTTAGTTCCAGATGATGATGGAATTTTTAATCAAGTTATCTTTGAAATTTCTTTGTTCATCCATACCGTTTTAGTTATTTAAAAGACAGCGCGTTAGGTTCTAAATCTATTGTTTTTTTCTCGCACAGATTTGGAGAAATAAACCTCCACTTTTTGTATCGATATCAAATCAACATATGTTGTGCATTAGGCATTCGTTGGCTATACAATTAAAAAAATAAAATTTTAATATTAAAGCTTATATGGCCGAACATATTTCATCGACAAATCGAAGACTCAATTATGAGGAATACTACTATGCGCCTAATATTGAAAATTTCAAACCAATTTATTATGAAAAGGTGTGGGTAATTCTTCCTTACAATATTTAAATTTTAATTGAAAAGGTAGGTCAACTGAATATATTTTCATCGTTATGGATAATGTTTCGAATATATTCGCTGAGTCCCCAAACAATAACAGCTATCTACAGCCTATTTTTTATCCATTCGATTTCAATCCTAATTATCAATTCAAAGAAATCTTGTCACATTTAAAGCCTTTTACAACGCATTCTTATTTTTCCTCATCTGTCTGAAATAAAATTGACAATTTCAAGTTTAGTTTATCACTTCGACAAAATAAAACAAGTCATAATTTATTTATAAATCTTCCTATATAGATATATCGCATTAGGTTGTAATTCATTTTTTACTGTTCCTAACTTATAGACCAGCCTGGAGACCGAAACCAGGGCCCTTGGGTTCCTCAGTCAATGAGGTTGGTTCACCCTTGGGTTCGCTGGCAAAACGGCCATTACGGGGTCCGGGAGGAGAGACGCGATCAGCCTTGCAGTCGGCCAAGATTTCTTGCATGTCCTTAGCGGTTAAATCTTCCTGCAAAACAATAATAACAACTACTAATTAAATATCCACAAACAAAATTAATCTACAATTACTTACATAATAATCATCATTGATGGCCACCATGGGAGCATTGACACAAGCGCCCAAGCATTCAACTTCGGAAATGGTGAATTTCATATCCTTGGTGGTTTCGCCTACACCAATGCCCAAAGTTTTCTATATAAAAAAATCATATTTGAGTATCCATTGAACTAAATAATATTTTTGTAACTTACCTTGCATGTCTCCAAAATTTCATCGGAACCACGCAACCAACAGGGAGTGGTTGTGCACACTTGAACGTGATATTTACCAGTGGGCTTACGCATAAACATTGTGTAGAAAGTAGCTACTTCGTAGACACGCATATTGGGCAATTCCAAAATTTCAGCAACCTTGTGCATGGCCGAAATGGGCAACCAACCATGTTGACGTTGAGCCAAATCCAACAGGGGAATCATGGCACCGCGCTTATGGCCCTCTGGGTATATGCTCATGATAGCTTCAACGCGCTAAAATATGAAAAGAAAATTATTCAGTTTTGGAAAACATAACATTTTAGGAAAGTGAGAAAAATAGGATGGAGAGAACTCCGCTTATAACTTTACCACAGATACCCCTCTGGGTTCTTAGCACAATGATATAATATTTTACTTGTCCAGACCTACCAAGCTGTGGGCCTTCCAAGTTTTCTTAGTGCCTGTTATATATCCAGTGTTTGATAAACCAAAATATATGGATGTGAACCAAGGCTAAGAGCCCCAAATTTAAATTTAATACTTTTTTAAGTTGCTAGCCTTCGCCCGGGGCTTGACATTTTCTTCTCTGTGTATGTCCAACACCGACTACGTGGATTTAATGCTGCATCTCTATTTAATGGCAGAGAATCCTTCACAATGAAAATTTTTAGGACAAACAACTCAATAACATCTTAAGGAAATATCCTAACAGGTCAAAGACAATTTTAATTAATTGACGGGCCTGACCATAACCGAAGATGTTTTAGAAGCTGCCTATGTGAGAAGCTTTGATTCGAGGTGATGCTATGGTGAAAATAAATTGGTAATGGCGTTTTATAAGCAAAATAAAACCTGGCTAGTACTTCAAACAAATCCGACCGTGTGATGAAAATACGACCTTTCGAAGATCAACGGGCATTTGTTAAGAGTTTCACGGGCCATCCACCGAACAAGGCATCTACCTCTTACGCGACCATTTTGCTTTAGAATACAGTAAAGAGTGTTATGGTAAAGATGTAGAACTAAAAGCGATGCCATTGATTGTCCTTATCCCCCGAAGAGGGCTATGAAGTGTAGAGTGGAACATATGAAACACCTAAAAGAGTTTCCAATTGGAAAGTTATATAGTTAAATGAGGGATATAGTGCAACCTGGGTTAGATTTTGTCCACATTCACAACCATTTCATATACAAAGGAGACATATTTGGAAAATGATGCTTCCATATTCGACTCCCCCGTGAGATTATTGATTTTGATGCCTTTGTATCTTGGAGTTTTAATAGTAATGGTCCCCTCAATACTTCCTACACATCACCTAGTCATTCAGCACCACATCTCACACATCTGTCCGAAAGCACCAACTCACCTTCTTGTTTTCCGGTGTGAATTCGAATGGAATATCGGGGTTATCTTCGGGAGTATCACGATGGACAAACAAATTGTCGCTGCGTTGGGTAGCCGATGTAGCGATGGCACGTAGACTGCCGCGCTGGAATAAAATGCAGACAATAATTAATAAATTCAATTATTTACCTTTTAATATTAGATTTTCGGACAGGATTTATTGTGACCAAATTACATAACCTGTATTCTTCAAAGTTTACTTTGAATTCTTTGCATCGTCCAACGACTTACCACATATTGCAGGGTTTTTGTGGCACAATTAGCAAGCATTTTTTTCGTTTTATTCAATGGAAATTTGCTGAAATGTGTATTATTTCCAAAGGGAATGGAAGAATTCGATCGTCTCCCTCAAGCACCGACAGACTTTGCTAAAAAAAAACACCAAACTAATAATTTTCGGTCGTTATGTCAAGTTGACATCCATAAACAGCTGTTTATCATTTGTTGTTGTTATTATAAACTATGCATGGCACATCGTTGTAGAAAAGAGTAGTAAAAGTGAGATGATAGCAGGGTAGAGTAATTGAGTTGTGATTTTTATAGCTACCACCCATGGCAGAAGAATACATTTGTAGAAATTTTGTGAAAAAAAATATAATAACAACCTCCAATTTGTGTCGCATAGGAAAATTTATAAAAATCGATTTTTTTTGAAAAAACATTGTAAAATTATTGAAATATTAAAGTTCCAAAGCGTTGATGCATCTACCTTCTTCTTCTACCATGCCCTTCACCATAGTATGGAGGGTATTTTAAGTTTGTCATTCCGTTTATAACACCTCGAAACATACATTTTAGACCCCACAAGAATATGATCACCATACAATTCTACCTCGATTTAGCGATGTCCGTCCGTCTGTGGAAATCACTCTAGCTTCCGAACGAAATGAAGTAGGTTGATAAAATTTTACTCAAATGTCTATTATGTCTGCAGGACTTTTGGTATTTAAAATGGGCCATGTTGGTCCACGTTTTGGTATAGCAGCCATATAATAGTACCTCCCGATATTCGGTATTTTGATGATTTTAGCTACATTAATAACCGGAATTGTTTCAAATTTAGTATTTGAAGTTCGTAATGATTACTACATCTATGAAAGAAAATTGTCTGTTCAGGTCCACGACTTCGTATAGCCCCCATATAACTTTACCTCCCGATATTCGGTATTTTGATGATTTTAGCTACATTATTCACCGGAATTATTTCAAATTTGTTATTTGAAGTTCGAGATGTATACTACATTCTGTGACAAAAAATTGTCTGTGAAGGTCCACGTTTTCGTATAGCCCCCATATAACGGTTCCTCCCGATATTCGGTGTTTTGATGATTCTAGCGACATTATTCGACGGAATTGTTTCAAATGTCGTATTTAAAGTTCGTAAGGGATACTACAGCCTATGACAGAAAATTGTCAGTGCAGGTCAACGCCTTCGTTTAGCCCCTATATAACTGTTCCTCCGGATATTCGGTATTTTGATGATTTTAGCTACATTATTCACCGGAATTGTTTCAAATTTGGTATTTGAAGTTCGTAATGGATACTACAGCCTATGACTGAAAATTGTCTGTGCAGGTCCACGGTTTGCTATAGCCCCCATATAATGGTACCTCCCAATATTCGGTATTTTGATGATTTTAGCGACATTATTCACTGGAATCATTTTAAATTTGGTATTTGAAGTTCGTACAGCCTATGACAGAAAATTGTCTGTGCGGGTCCACGGTTTGGTATAGCCCCCATATAATGGTACCTCCCATATTCGGTATTTTGATGATTTTAGCTACATCTTTCAATGGAATTGTCTCAAATGTCATATTTAAAGTTCGAAATCGGAACTGCAGCCTATGACAAAAAATTCGTATGCAGGTCCACGTCTTTGTATAGCCCCCATATAACGGTTTTCATTTAAGTGGTATTTTTCGATTGTTTTAGTTTTAAATTTTTCAAGATCCTTCAAAATGATGGAGGGTGTTAAATTTCGGACCGGTCGAACTTAGCTGCATTTTATGTTGTTTAGACATAAAGGTGAGAATACATAAAAGCTTTCTTGATTTTCTTTCTTTTTTAAGTCATCGGCTGGCTTTTTCGTAGAGGAACAAAGTAGTCTTAGGTTGACTTAGTTCGATTTTGGCCTTACGCTCCTTTGTTCCGAAGAAAGCCAGCCGATGACTTAAGCCAGTCAAAAAAAGCATTTTATGTATTCTCACCTTAAGTCTATCTACGTCATATTAAAAATTAGACTTTCTTTCTCATATGACCCCACCCCCCAAAATTAAGCACACTTCAAATCTCAGATCAGAAATAGAACTCATTACATGAACTGCTACTTTTGCTGAACTATTTCATTTCCTGTCTCCATCCCCCCTTCTCTGAGATTTATTCACACTTGTGTCCATTTCATTTTCATTAGCAGCCCTTTGTTTTTGGTGACTTCTTTGGTAGCAAGAAAACATTTTTAATTAACCGTGATTTTGGTTGACTGCCAGCCGCGTTAGTCTGTCAGTCAGTCAGTTCCCGCGGTCATTTAGCTTTTTGTTGTTGCTGCACTATGCACCTTTTTTATGGTTAATGCAACCTGCGATGGTTGGCGTTTGAGGTTTGTTGTTGGCTGTGGTCGGGGTTTTTTTTGGTCGGTCGGTCGGTGGTCGTTGTTTAGTTGGCTGACATGTGCTGTGGTATGGTGTTGCCTTTATTTTCGTGTGGAGGGTTTGAATTTATTTTTGGCTTTTGTGTGTGCCGTCGCTGTATCTGTCTCTGACACTGTTGTTGTTGTTGCTGTTTTTAATTCATTCTTTAACAACAAGCTCAGCGCAACAGTAACACAAACTTGGCTTTGGGGAAAGTGTTTTTTAACGCCGTCCGTCCATGCTACTTCTTCTTTATTTTTTTGTTTGTCATATTTTTGTATTAAATAAGTATACACTTATATATTTATGTTAGTTGTTGTTGTCGACATTCTTCGATTAAATATCATGAACTACAAGTCGGTGTTTGGCTGTTAGCAGCAATGCTTTAACGTTGAGCGACCAATCGATTTCTTGGTATGTCTTCATGCTTTTGTGAACACCCTTCGATCGTTGTGTCTAGTTATTAGCTCAAATTGTGTATTGGGTGAATTGTACCTTGCCCATTTTCGTACCCAGCAATTTTTTTTTGGTGGGTAGGGAATACCGATTTGTCTTTAACTTTGCAATCCGCATTCGCTTTCATTAATATCCCCAGCGAAATTTTGGTTATTGCATTAAATTTTGATAATTTTATATGCACACTTATTTAAATTATGGTTATAAATAATAAATATCTAAAATTGGAAATAGATAAAAGTTCGGTTTTAAACTTTCATAAAACAATAGTTCATATATTACGTCAAACGAAATCGCATATATCTTTTAATGAAACAAAAATTGTGACTATTATATTTGTGTTCCAGTAGTAGATTTTTCTAACTATGTTTGCTAATAACGAGATATCTTTCACCAAAAAAAAAGAAAAAAAAATTAAATAAATAAAAATATAAAAAATAATATAACTTACTTTAAATAAATAATTGTTTTGCCAAGAAAGTACGGAAACGAACAACTAACAGAAATGTAAAAACTTGAAGGCAATCCTTCGTTAAAATCCACTGGATTTCTTATGTATGTATGGGATTTTAACATGAAGTGGATGGCACCCCGAGTTGAGCCATATGGAGTAAAACAATTATTCGTATTTTCTTTGATTTTCTCAAAACGCGATTATTTATTTTTTTTTTTCACAGATTTTGGAAATCCCCAACAATTTAAGAAATTGAGATAGAAAAATATAACAGAGCCACGTTGGGCGCCATTTTCAAAAATAAATACTGATGACTTTGATTTTGGTGTCGATAAAATACCTTTATGCAATAATTTTAGTTTGGGAAGATAATATAGAATATACGCAAATAAAAAACCAGTAAAGAAAGTCCTAAAGGGCCGACTTTATGATACCCTACACCACTTTGCTAATTTAGTAGAGCTCAACATAACAATTAAAAGTTTTTATGGGAGAATTCAATCATACACGCTATGATTATAATTATTATTTAAAGTTCAAAGGACTGAATATGCCGAAGCATTTGTATCTTTTAAATTCGGACTTGTATTACCCATTTGGTACACAATTAACTTGAAATCGGATAAAGATATATATGGGAACTATATCCAAATCGGAACCGATCTCGATAAAATTTGGCAAAGATATTTCTGAGCTGTATTTGATATATTTCCCAAAATATTGTTGTCACAGAGTGCATATTACGGCTGCGGAGGACAAAAATAACAAATCGGATGAACAATATATATGGGAGCTATAGCTATATCTGAACCGATTTCGATAAAATTTGGCATACTTATTTTAAGGCCTAATCTGGTTGTATGTGCAAAATTCCATACCATTCGGCCTGATATTACACGTTTGGTGCACAATAAAAGGCAAATCGGACGAAGATATATATGGGAGCTATATCTAAATTTTTACCGATAATCTCCAATTTCAATAGGGTTCGTCCTTGGGCCAAACAAATAATTTGTGCAAAATTTCATCAGGATAGGGCAATAAATGCGAACTGTACTTTGTTTACAAAAATACGTGGACAGACGGACATGCATAAACCGACTCAGAATGTGATTCTATGCAGATCATCAAACCATAGTTCCTGGGTCTATCTCGTTTCCTTTGCCTGTTACATACAAATGCACAAAGACATAATACCCTGACCACCTTGTGGTGTTGGGTATAAAAAAATAGCCATCTGTCAGACAGAATACACGTTGGGCGCCAATTTCAATAGACAAATCTAATGATCTAGGTATTAGTTTTATTTTAAAGTTATTTTCCGTAGATTTTCAAAAAAAAAAAAAAAATATATATTAGGTAAGGGGTTACATTATTTAGGAATGCGAGTAAATTGACTACTATAAACAAAATAAGTATTAAGTGGAGAAACCCCGAGTTGGGCGCCATATAAAGTAAAACAATTATTCGTATTTTCTTTGCTTTTCTAAAGACACGAATATTTTTTTTTTGGCAGAGTTTAGAAATCCCCAGCAATTTAAGAAATTGAGATAGAAAAATATAACAGAGCCACGTTGGGCGCCATTTTCAACAAACAATGCTAATGGCTTTAATGGCGCCGATAAAAAAATACATTCATGAAAACTAGATTTATTTTTAAAGATATACAGGGTAAGATAAGAAAACTGCAATAAAGTCAAACGCAAGAATTTTTAAATTTTTATTTAATTTTATAGAACAAGTTTAGATTTGTTCGAATTGGTCGCTTTTGGCACGAATTATGGCCTTCAAATGGCCAATGAACCCGTCACACGGTGCCCGAATTTTGCTCTATGGTATTTTGGCCGATTCCCGGCGAAACGCTTGCTTGAGGTGATCGACACTTTGGTATTTTTTAGTGCCTACCTTGCTTTCCAAAATACTCCAGACACAATAATCCAACGGATTGGTATATGGAGATTTTGGTGGCCATTGTGCGCTGGACATGAAGCGAGGAACCTTATTTTTATTATTTTTATTATTTTTATTGTAACCATTCTTGGGTGGCGCGTGCTGAGTCCTGTCAAGGTCAAGGTCTGCGGCCAAAATGTTTGCGTGCCCAAGGCTTTAATACACCCTTCAGAATATTTTCGAGATAATATTCGGCATTTATTCTGATGACACGGTCGATTTATACGAGCGAAGAGCGACCATCGGCTGTTATGGCGGCCCACACCATCAGTATGACCGGCGCTTGAGTTCTGGATGGCCAACCGAAGGTGCACATTTTCAGCTGACCTCTTTGGCAAGTAAACAGGTTCTTTTTTTGTTTACAAACTACTGGACAACGAATGTTTTCTCATCCCCGAGCTAATTTTTCAATATTTGCCGAATGTAATATTGCAATATGCTCACGAGCTCACTAGCCATTTTTCGGCCACTGCGACGCGGGTTTCGATCAAGTCGCTTCTTTACTTTTCGAACCATTTCTGCTAATGTTGCTGTTTTCTTTCGTCCACTTCCTTGGCGTCGGCAACGCTACCAGTGTCTCGGTAACGAGCAATGATACGAGACACAAAAAATTTATTCACATTTAAATGCTGGAGTGCTCTAACGATAGCCACTTGTGGTTTTCCAGCCAAATATAAAGAAATCACAGTATCGCGCTTGAATTACATCACGAATAACATTTTTTCTGGAAAATTCTCATCAAAATGCTTTTGTACGCTTGTAAACAATATAATAAGCTGTCAATGGATTAATTTTAACAGCTGTCGGACGAGTGACTTAGAAATGACAGCAGTCTGAAGTTGGTTGCAGTTTTTTCACCTCACCCTGTACATATCGTGTCTGATTTGAGAATAAATAGCCAAAAAATATGCAACAATTATCGTGTTTTTAGTTTAGCTGGCGCCCAACGACAATATTTTAGATTCTACAAAAATGCTTTAAATTAATCAGCCTGCAAACTAGGGTCGATTGTTGGTAGATCGATTAATCGACCTCGGTACTCAAGTTTCTTAAAGTCAAAGGCCGATTATGTTTAGATTTTTTTATTCTATAGCATGATTTAAATTATATGCCAAAATTATACCAACGAAAAAATCGAAAATTCGATCTTTGATAAAACGATCAAAACTTATCGTAAAAAGTTTTAAAATCAAAATTGGCTACCCAAAGTCGAAGCACCGTTTTTGCTGATTAGACAAAATCGAATGTTCGTGTTTTGGTCTACCTTCCTGACTACATACCCATTGGGACATTTTACGCTCAGAATCCGTTTTAGCAGGTTGGATTTAGATAAATGATTGTGGTATTACGGAATAGATTCTCTTAAGATGAGAGTGGTCAAAAGCCGACCAAGGTTTTTAACTTTGCCAACTCATCATGCAACATTCTTGACCCACCTCAACTTTTCTCCTTTCATTTTTCTGGATTCATTCTACCTAACGCCCGGGGAACACTTGTTAATGAAATATTTTGCATGCAACTTTATGCATGAACCATTTAAAAAAGGTTTTACACGAACCTGACAACAAATTGCTGCTTAAGTGATTGCCAGAGAGAACAAATGCAGGAGAGAAAAGCACACGTCACGTTAATGGGTAATGAGTTCAGTTCACCTTAAAAAAGAAGTGGTGGCAAGAAAAATTTTGCTAAATTATGTCGTTGTCGATGCCAATGCACCACAGTGTTGTTGTAGTTGTTGCATTTCAATGAAGTTGCACGCTTCTCGGTTCATAACAAAAAGCAGATGAAGACCAGAAAACAAAAAACAGAGACAGAAACAGATTACGTGATAATGGATTTTACTGACCAAGTATCATTAATGCTATTGTCTGCTGGCTATGGAAATAGTTTCACATGCAATGTAAAAGAGTGCAATGCAAAAAAAAAAAAAAAAAAAAAACTTTAAAAAAGACAATAAGGAATTGCGTTTTATGGTGCGAAAAGTGATGCCAAGTGAATAGAAATTGCGAATGAAATTCTGAGGGGAGAAATACTCTCGTAAATCACCTGCAAGGGAATGGAAATGTTAACAAAACTCATGAAGTGAAATTTCGAAGAGTCAAGTCATTTTAACCAAAGGCTTATGAGTAGAAATTTTAATGCTTTTAAGAGAGCAGAATGACAAAATTC
Source organism: Musca domestica (assembly GCF_030504385.1). Taxonomy (NCBI): domain Eukaryota; kingdom Metazoa; phylum Arthropoda; class Insecta; order Diptera; family Muscidae; genus Musca; species Musca domestica. The sequence goes on from NW_026712249.1 coordinate 17,030,892, forward strand.
AATGGTAGATAGAGCATTGATTCGAATATGTCTGATCCTGATGTGAAAATGCCACACGACGGCTTAATTAGAATGTGGTGCATACACTGCATTGAATACTGGCGCCCAACCAGCGCTCTAGCTCATTACACTGTGCAATACAAAAAAAAATTAATTACGGGGAAAATCTAGAATATTTTGAAAGCTGAAATAAGAAGCCGCGTGTATCGGCGTTTTGAAAGTTTACATAGAAAAGTAACCAAAATAGAGGGGGCAAGTCCTTATACACACTTTTGGAAAATTCCAGAAAAATATTCCTCGGAATCCGAGCAGTTTAGGTATAAAGTGTCTTCAGCAATATTGCAGATCAAACTACGGGGAATATTTTCGTTGATATTTTTAATCCTCCAGTATGTCAACAAAGGGGTCTTTTTGGTCCCTTTTTTTAAATATGTTTAAAATCTCCCTTTAAACGGGATCATAGCATGTGGAAATATTCTACAAAATTATTTATCATAAAATTCTATGTCGGATCCTGATGTGAAAATGTCACACGACAGCTTAATTCAGATGTGGTCTTAATACTGCATTGAATACTGGCGCCCAACCACGGTGATCCTAATTACACAGTGCGATATAATAAAATAATTACGGGGAAAATTCAGCAGATTATGGAAATAGAGCTAAAAAGAGAAGTATATACCATTTTTTGAAAATTTACATCGAAAAGTAAGTACAACAGAGAAGGACAAATTCCGCCCTCTTTCACTCTTTTGGATGTTTTCAGATTAAAATTCCTCGGAATCCCGGCATTTTAGGTATATAGTGTCTTAGGCAATATTGCAGATAAAAATACGGGGAATATTTCGGTAGGAAATTTTAAACCTCAAATGAGTCAAGAAAGGGGTCTTTTTGGTCCTTTTTTTAAAAATATGGTTAAAAACTCCTATTAAACGGGATCATAGCAAGTGAAAATATTTTACAAAATTATTTATCATAAAATTCTACTTTAGGTTCTAGAAGACGGCAAAACTATAGATCTTACCTTAACGCTAGGAATTCATCTATATTAAAAACACCTTTTAGAGTTAAAGGCGTACTTTCTGTGAGTTTTTGCAAAACTCTGCAATAAAGCGTGGTTTTAGAAGGATGACGTCAATGACAAAATTATTCTTTATCAAATTTCACTATAAGTCATCAAAGAAAAGAAATCTCCATTTTAACTGTATATCAAAGAAATATTTGCAACAATGTCAAAAAAAAAAAAAAAAATAACGGAAATATTCCATTTTTTTGGATTATTTTTTATAGGACTTTTTTCGAATTGACGTCTGAAATTTACATAAAAATTAGTTTTTGGCGAAAAGTCTCAAAAGAAGATATATTCTACACAAAATTTCACTAGAAGTCTCAGAATAAACCATATATCTAGGTTCAATAGTTTTTATGGAAATTACATTTAAAATTTAACTACTAAAAGTGAAAATTATGCCGGGTGAGATGAAAAAACGTAACCAACTTAAAACTGCTGTCATTTTCAAGCCATTTGTCCGACAGCTGTTAAAATTATTCCAGTGACAGATCATTATATTGTTTACAAGCGTACAACATCATTTTGATGAGAATTTTCCAGAAAAAAAGTTATTCGAGATGGAATTCAAGCGTGATAGTGTGATTTCTTCATATTTGGCTGGAAAACCAGAAGTGGCTATCGTTAGAGTATTCCAGCATTTGAATGTGAATAAACCTTTTGTGTCTCGTACCATCGCTCGTGATACTGGTAGCGTAGCCCCACGTCAAGTGGAAGTGGATGGAAGAAAAAACAGCAACATCAGCAGAAATGGTTCGAAAAGTAAAGAAGCGACTTGGACGGAACTCGCGTCGCAGTGGCCGAAAAATGGCTGAACACATCGCAATATTCCATTCTGGAAATATTTAAAAATGAGCTCGGGGTAAAGCCATTGAAATTACAAAAAGTGCAAGAACTTACACCGCAACAGAAAGAAAATAGACTCAAAAGAGCTAAAGAGTTGCTTCGCTTGGCCGAAAGTGGTGAACTGCCGAATTTGGTTTTCTCCGCTCCGATGAGAAAATATTCGTTGTCCAGCAGTTTGTAAACAAATGAACTGATCGTGTTTACTTGCCAAAGAGGACAGCTGAAAATGTGCACCTTCAGTTGGCCACTAGAATTCAAGCGCCGGCCATGGGGATGGTGTGGGCCGCCATAACAGCCGATGGTCGCTCTCCGCTCGTATTAATCGACCGTGGCTTCAGAATAAATGCCGAATATTATCGCGAAAATATTCTGGAGGGGAAGGGAGGGAGGGAGAAAGCCTTGGGCACGCAGACATTTTGGCCGCAGACCTTGGACATTCCAATAGGACTCAGCACCATCGCACTCAGCACGCGCCACCCAAGAATGACTACGAAATGAGGTTCCTCGCTCGCTTCATTTCCAGCGCACAATGGCTACCAAAATCTCCGGATACCAATCGGCTGGAGTATTTTGGAAAACAAGGTTAGCACTAAAAAATACCAAAGTGTCGATTACCTCAAGCAAGAGCTTCGCCGGGAATGGGCAGAGCAACATTCAGGCAGCGTGTGACGGTTTCATTGGCCGTTTGAAGGCCATAATTCGTGTAAAAGGTGACCAATTCGAACAAATCTAAACATATTCTAAAATTTGATGTTATTTCCGATATTTTTTGCTTTCATTCAATAAAATTAAAAAAAAAAAAAAAATAGTAAGAAAGCTGTGAGTTCGGCCGGGCCGAACTTTGAATACCCTCCAACATTTGGAACGAATTTGGCAATTCTCAAAAACAAGAAAATTCGTTAAAAATTCTGTTAAAATCTTAAAAATACCGAATGTAGCTGTTACATTAGGGTCTATACGACGACATAGCCCTGCATAGGTAAATTTTTGTCATAAGCCATTACAATATTCAAATATGAAACTTACAATCGGCGAAAAATCTAGCTAAAATCATCAAAATACTGAATATCGGAAGGTGCCGTTATATAGGGGCTATACGAAGACGTGGACCTGCACAGATAATTTTCTGTCATAGGCTGTAGATTTCAATGCGAACTTTAAATACTAAATTTGAAACAATTCCTGTGAATAACATCGCTAAAATCATCAAAATACCAAATATCAGGAGGTACAGTTATATGGGGTCTATACAAAGACGCGGACCTGCACAGACAATTTTCTGTCATAGACTGTAGTATCCATTACGAACTTCAAATTCCAAATTTGAAACAATTTCAGTTAATAATGTCGCTACAATCAAGAAAGTACCGAATATCGGGGGTTACCATTATATGGGGTCTATACAAAGACGTGGACCTGCACAGATAATTTTCTGTCATAGGCTGTAGATTTCAATGCGAACTTTAAATACTAAATTTGAAACAATTCCTGTGAATAACATCGCTAAAATCATCAAAATACCAAATATCAGGAGGTACAGTTATATGGGGTCTATACAAAGACGCGGACCTGCACAGACAATTTTCTGTCATAGACTGTAGTATCCATTACGAACTTCAAATTCCAAATTTGAAACAATTTCAGTTAATAATGTCGCTACAATCAAGAAAGTACCGAATATCGGGGGTTACCATTATATGGGGTCTATACAAAGACGTGGACCAGCACAGATAATTTTCTGCCTTAGGCTGTAGTATCCATCACGAACTTCATACACCAAATTTGAAACAATTCCGGTTAATAATGTGGCTAAAATCATCGAAATACCGAATATCGGTGGGGGGTACCATTATATGGGGCTATACGAAGATGTGGACCTGCACAGACAATTTTCTGTCATAGGCTGTAGTATTCATTTCAAACTTCAATTTCCAAATTTGAAAAAATTCCGATGAATAATGTTGCTAAAATCAACAATGAACCGAATATCCGAAGGTTCCGTTATATGGGGGCTACACCAAAACTTGGACCTACATGGTACATTTTACCAATACCAAAAGTCCTGTAGACATAATATACATTTGAGTAAAATTTTATCAATCTACTTCAATTCGTTCGGAAGGTAGAGTGATTTCCAGATACGGACAGACGGACGGACATCGCTAAATTGACATAGAATTTTATGCTGATCAAGAATATATATACTTTGTAGGGTCTAAAATGTATATTTCGAGGATCTAAAATGTATATTAAAAGCGGAATGACAAACTTAATATACCCTCCATACTATGGTGGAGGGTATACAAATGTAAAAATTATGGCGTTGGACTTTGTTTCAGTTTTTTTTTATCTCACCCTGTATTGTCATATCTCTTTTTTAGCGAAAAGAAAACATCTACTCCACTTTTAACTTTGGACCTCAGGGCTTTATACCGAGTCCCCTCCAAGAATGCATTAAAATCTGTGCTTTCCATTTTTTGCATGGCTACACAAATCGATGAACAATCTGGCAACACTCTGAGTACTATTTAACGTACGCATGTTCCGTTTACTAATTGTTATATGACTCTAATGGAATTATGCATTGAATAAGTATTGTCTTTTCATGAACCTGTTGTTGTTGTTGCTGTTGGTGGTGCTTCCCATCGGTCGCATGCATACTTATGTGTAAGATGGTCAAGTTCCAAATAAATGTCTGATGATAGTCATACGGACACCTGTTGGAACGTGCCCATAACGTTAACCGTTACATGCATGCTAAATAAGGCAGAAAAGAAACCACGCAACATTTTGGTTGCAATCAAACATGTTGGGAGTTATGGAGAAAATATAGAGATCAAGGTAATGTGAAAAAAAGCACACATACACGCATGCTTGGCTGACGTTGTTGATAGTTTGATGGCCAAGTATGTTGCGTCTGTTGCCTTACAACTTTCATTGTTGCTGCTTCTTCGGCTGCTTGGAAACCTCTGCAACCATGATTTTTGATGTTTGCTTGCCTTTGGCCCGCACAACAATGCCTTTGACCATCAATATCAGCATTTGATCGCCACAATTCGATTTAGTTTTAATTCTCGACGCGAAGCGTCTTAACGTGTCTTCGCTCCTCGTTCGCCAGCAGAAAATCTCAAGTCAAGCTATCCAGACCTTTAGTGACTAATAACAAGAGCAACAACAACAACAAAAAAGCTAACAAGCTAGAAAAAAAGTGAAATTCAATTTCAAAGTCAACGGTTATTTAGTTCATATAACGCTGATCTTTGGCTTTAGCAGAAGAAAGAAAAACAATAACTGTTAACGAGAGTGTCCGTCGTGCCGTGTGTCGCTGTGCGTACGTGCGTGTGTTGTCTTATAGGTAAAGAAAAAAATGAAAAAAAATGAACAAATCTCTGAGGAGAAATGAAAAACAAATAAAAAGATGACTCTATGAAATAATGAATGGAATATTGAAAAATAACAATAACAACAACAATAACAAACTTACATAATAATTGACTTTCTTTTCCCCACACAAAAAAAACAAAAAGATGTTGTGATAAAGACAATTTTCGAAAAATTACATTTCTTTTTTGAGATGTGAGACATGTCCATATGTACATATGTGATGACTGAGACCACATCTCAATGGTGGTCATCATCCCAATGTCTGTGAATCACATTTGAGTTTATGACCAGTTGGAATGACAAGTTCCGGTTTAGAAGAAACCTAAAACATTTTTATTGTTACATAAAAAAAATGTTAAAAATGTGGGTCGTCTGGCCAATCTGGAAATATTAACCACTTGGCCCAGACTTGTCAACCGGTTGAGATTTAGTGAAAATTTTAGTCATTATTTTTTTTTAGTTATTTTCATTTTGAGTTTATTATGAATGGCTAGACTACCCTAGTTGGTCAATGACTGAAGACAGCCTGGTTTGGTAAGAGTTTGTAAGAAATTGTGTCACTCGCATGTCGTCATGAGAAAGTTCGAGACCTTCAATGTTGGATTGAGTTGTGGTGTCTGTTGACTTTCGTAGTAAATTAAATAAGTATAGCTTATCTTTTATCAAACAGAAGACATTTACCAAATGTGTGCAATGGATTTGGTAGGAGAAGGAATCAAGGTGCGGAGGCAAACTATTTTTCAACTTCAACTATCCTATTTTAGAACTCTCGATTCGGAAAACAAAATCGTACTTTTTCCTAAAAAATGTTTTTGTTTTATTTTTTTCCAATCAGTCATGCGGTCAGACCCTCATAGAGCCTCTAACAAACTAAAAACAAAAAAAAAAAACTTCCAAAACCTGGATTTGAATCCTTAGACATACTTAAAATAGGTTAATTCCATTAAATAGAGGTCATATCAAATGGTAGACCTGTGTTAATTATGTATGAGAAAACATCCTCTCTTCCCAATACCGAAACTGTCTACAAATATTCAGAATACCTAAAACCAGACGCTATCAAAAAAGTGAAACTTAAAGGCTTCATATTTTAAGTTCTTTTAAAGTTCGACTGAGAATTGAATGCTTATAAAGAGTATACATTAATACTTAATGGAGAATCTGAGAAATATTTTGAGGTTCTTGCAACCACATGATAATATCGTGGTAGAGAACAATTCGAAAATCTCAGAAGTAAAATTTTAATAATTTTATTCGTATTTCAACCCATTTGTAAAAACATTTGATAAAGCTTTCCAAGTGGAGTCAACTTTTGATTTGACAATTTTCAAAGCATTAATGTAGGTTTATATAGAAAATTTCTACCTGGGTTAATCCTGACAATTGACCAGCCACAAGAAATGTAATGTGTATTTTATGTAGTCAAATTAATTGAGTTTGGTCTATTATCAGGATCAAACCGGGTAGAGATTTTGTATCTAAACGAACTTTTATAGTATAGTATTTGGAGGGTTTCAGGGGATTTTCCATTTTAACAACTGGGTAATTGTGTCAATCCCTATCACTAGAAAATTCATTAGCCATCTTCAAATCTCTTCCCATTTTAACCAAGATTTCTACCATTTATTACCTCAAAAATGGAAAACTCTAATTAAGTGAAAAATTCCGATTTTTTAAAAACGATTTCCAGAGGTAGATATTTGTGCCCTGATTTCGGGAATGTATATTTTTTCTTGGAGGACGGACCCGAATACCCGGATAATTGACCCGAAAGTTGGAGTCCAAGACCCGGTTTAGTATAATGTGAAATCTAGGAACAACAAGTGGTCACATTATGGGGTTATTAAAACGATTCTAGAGTTATATTTAGATTATCAATTATTTGAACCAGGTTTTTTATAAAACCCCCAAAAACTCGAAAAATGGTCCATTATGCGAATCCATAAAATACATACCAAATTATAGCTAACACCCCAACCCTTCCAAAATGCTACAATATGTGATTGTATGTTTCCTGAACCCAGAGATATGGGATTTTTAACCCAGACAGACCATTTATGTTCAGGTCATCGAAGCAAACCCCAAGGTCCCAACTTCGGCCGGAACTTAAGATTTTCTCCTCTGGGTATATCCAACACCAGCTACTCGAAGTTTTTCTAAATTTTGATACTATTGTAAGTTGCCGGCCTTGGGTCGGGGCATGAAATTTTATCCTCTTGGTCCAGCTTCGCGAATCAAACTTTTAGCTTTCAAATGATATCTATATTATTTATATGGGTTGTAGATCGGGTCCAACCCGAGTCTCAGACCCGGACTTTGGAGTCAAATATCCGGAATCAGTATACAGATATCTACCTCTGGAAAAAATTCAAAAAAATATCTGAACGTTTTGACTGAAATAGACTTAATCAAACATAATCGACATCCCGCAAATCCTAAAGTATATTTATTGAGGTTTTTTTTTGATGTCAGCTAACATCAGAGTAAAAAAAAAACCATTATTGAACAAATTTCAGGACAAACAGTTCGTCGATACTTTCAATGGAAAAAATTAAAAAAAAAAAACTCAACATTTCAGGTTGATCTATAAACACTTTGTAGAGATTTCGTACATATTTTAGAATCTGATGCCTTCTAGTAAGGATCAAACTCCAAGGGAATGGCCAGGCAAATATTACGAGGGGCGAATTTTTCTTATATGATATATACAATTTTTATACCCTCAGCCATACAGAGGGTATATATCATTTTATACGCCCAAAACGTATCTCATCGAAATAACGATTTTAGATCGTAGGTCTCTTTGAACCACATCCGTTTCAAGGCATTTGGAGTCGATCTAGGGTTGTTCGTCCGTGCGTCTGTCTGTCTAGCTGGTACGCACGACAACTCTTAAAGGTTCTTGATCCAATCATTCGATTTTGTCCAAACTTTACAAATTCTAATATTTGAATCAGTTCTAGATCAGGTGCGAAAATGAACAATATCGACCCACTCCATCATCTACCTGCCTCCCCAAGGGACCGACATTTTAAATGATTATAACTCCCATAAAATGGGAAATAAGCATCGGATTCTCTTTAAACTCGACACACCCCAATATCTTTATTAAGACGAGATCAAGTGTGAAGATGGAATGTCTCTGTCCACTCCTTCTGGTCCTACCCCACAACGGGTCAAATAATAATTATATCTCTCATCAAATAAGAAATAATCACCAGATTCTCTTCAACTTTCACACATCCCAATATATCAAGATCTTGTGTGAAGATAGATATGTCGGACCACCGTAACTCCGCCACAACGGGTCAACATTTTGAATAGTTATATTTCTCATAAAATGCAAAATAAGCATCAGATTATCTTCAAATTTCACATATCCCAATATTTTTACTAACGCAAGATCTGGTATGAATATAATAGATATCGGCCTACCTGCCTGGTACCCCTCACAGATTCACAATTTTCAATACTTATATTTCTCATAAGTTGCGAAACAATTCGGCGATTCTTTTCATTCTTTGTACATCAACATCAAAGATCTAAATCAGAGATCTAATGTGGATATGGAATATTGGCTCACTCCTCCCCCCTCCCCCCACATACCTCATATTGAAGTGGATAATATTGGTCCATTTAAAGCTCCTTTATACAAAAATGTGTTCCACACTAGGTTTTTTTTTTGTGAATGGAACCTCCTCCAAATATCTCTAATAGATTGAAAATCTTCTACACCTCATTTGGAGATAGGATACCTTTTGGGACTTTCTATGGAAATGCTGTTTGTCGGTGTTCTTCTTCAGATTGTTGATATTTCAAGACTCTCTGCCTCCCATGGTCTCTCATTTAGAATGGATCTCCAATCTGTATTCTTTCTAAATGGGAGGCCAAAAGGTTTGGCATCCTGAATGAGATAGGCCATAGATTACATATTTCTTAAAAGTGTTGTGGATTCTCGATGCTCAAGTTCCTCTGGAAGAGGTAAACAATTTCTTGAAGGGCTTCAATATTTCAACAGGTTTTTGAAAACTTCTTTATGTCCACAACTGTTTTACACATCTTTTTTCAAGACATCAATTCTTCCAAACTTTTTTTAATTGGCCTATTGTGATTTTTTCTACTGAAACTCTCCTCCTCACCTCTTCAAATTCCAAACAGTTCAAAAACGATGCAATCAAACAAACATTCAGCAACCGCTTCCTAAATATTGGTGTAGGTTAGTTGTTATCTCTGACCCCCTCGGGGAAAATTTCCATTTTATGTAACAGCAGCATAAATTATTTATAATTTATGTGTGGCGACAGTTATTAATGATGTTGAAAAAATACGCTGTTTAATCCAAATAATTTCAATAAAACATTTATCATTTCATCATTGAAATAAATTTCAAATACCGGTATATTTCTTTAAAGATAAAAACCGTTTTTGTTGCTCAAGGGTATGGACATTTTTTTTTTTTAAATTTGTTTGTTATGTTGACTCAACACAGTTCGATTTGAAATATTTTGATTTTTTTTTAATTTTTCTTCATTGGAATTTCTCGGTTTGTCATCGTCTTCCCCTCTCGCTCGACCAAATGGCCAGCATCACCACGTGAAAGAGCAACACTTTCTATTTTCGTAAACGATTAATTATTAATGAATGCTAATTTTTGTGAAATCGATATAACAATTTTAACCATGTTGACAACAAAGGGGAGGAGGGACGGAAGAAGAAGAGATATGTGTATTTGTTTAAATTAATAATCGTTATCATTATGTTTAATAATGCATCCCATTCGAATGGTGATTTCGTAACAATGAAGGAGTTAATGATGAAGTCAAAATAAAAAAATGCCGAAATAGAGGGAGAGATTTATGTTATATTTTTAATGTCGACTTGTTATTTATAAATTCGAAATGAAGAAATATTCGATATCTATTATTAATTCCATTTTCACAATCCAAAATAATTTGCTAAAGTATGATAAAAAACATATTTCAAAGAAGCTAGGAGTCACACTTCACAGAGTTCCAAAAGAAAATAAAAAATATAACACTTTATTTTTAAGAAGCCTCTGAAGATCTTCTAAAAATTGACGGGCGTCAGCATTTTTTTAATCTACAAAGGATGTGGTCGTAGATTTTACAAAAAATTTGTCTCCAGAAACATCAGATCAATATTTGGAATACCAAGACCGTAAGAGCAATATTTGATGCAAATATTTTTTTAATATTCCATTGAAAATATAGATTTCTTTTCCATGCGGACTTATAGTAAAATTTGCCTTTGATGTCATCATTCTAAAATAATGTTTTGTTGGAGATTTTTACACAAACTCATGAAAATTACGGCTTTAACCCTAAAATGTGTTTTTAATATTAATGAATTGCTGGCGTTGAGGTTAAAGTTAGTCTCTTGACGTCTTCTAGGACCTATAGTAGAATTTTATGGAAAATATTTTTGTGGGGTATTTTGACTTCCTATGATCCTGTTGAAAGGGGGGGATTGTGTTTTCAATCATTTTTTAAAAATTGGGTCAAAATGAAACCTTTGCTCGCTCGATGGTTAATATTGTCGGCCAGAATATTTCTGGTATTTTTATTTGTAATTTTGCCATCTAAATTGAATGAATTTCGAGGAATCTTAATCTAAAAATTTCCAAAAGCGTGGAAGATGGAGGAACTTGCCCCCTTTATTATACCCTTAGCCATATGGCTAGATAGGATATATATATATATATATATATATATATCGTTTGATACGGCCAAAAATAACGGTTTAAGATTCTGGGTCTCTTTGGACCAAAGTCGTTTCAGAACATTTGGAGTCGATCTAGCGATGTCCATCCGTCCGTCTGTCTGTCTAGCTAGCTGGTGCGTACGATAACTCTCGAAGGGAGTATCAAATTGTATCCAAACTTGGTATATCGTAATATTATTGCTAAACTTAGATCGAGTTAGCAGATGGGCAATATCGGTCCACTCCTCCTGGCACCTCCCCCACAAAATGTCAAAATTTTCAAAGAAAATAATTTATATCTCTGAAAGATAAAGGATTATCCGATTTGGCTCCAACTTTGCTTATTCTAATATTTTCATCAGTGCTAGGTCAGGTGGTAAAATGGACAATATCGGTCCACTCCATCAAGTACCTCCCACACAAAGGGTCAACATTTTGAATAATTGTAACTCTTATAAAATGTGATAAAAGAGTCCGATTGTCCTCAAATTACACACATCACAATATTTTTAATAACCCAAGGTCTGGTATGGAATATATCGGTCCACTCCATCGGGTACCTCTCACATAGAGGGTCAAAATTTTGAATATTCATGAAGCTCATAAAACATGAAATTTACATCCGATTCCATCTTAATGTTTCCATCAACACAAGATACGTTATAAAGATGGTAAAGATCGGAACATTTCTTCTTGTACCACCCCCACAAAGGGTCAAAGTTTCGAATAACCAAAACAACCATAAAATCCGAAATACGCATCCGGTTCTCTTCAAATTACACACATCCCATTATTTTTACCAAAACAAGATCTGATATGAAGATGGGACACATCAATCCTCTCCTTCTTGTACCTCTCCCATAAGGGTCAAAATTTTGAATATCCATGAAGCTAAAAAAACGAGAAATTAACATTCGATTCCATTCAGACTTTTCCCATTAATATATTTCTATCAGCACTAGATCTGTTATAAAGATGGTAGAGGTAGGACAATTCCTTCTGGTGCCTTCCCCTTAAAGGGTCAAAATTTTAATAACCAAAACGATCATATAATCGGAAACAAACATATTCATATTTCACACATCCTGTTATTTCTAATAACACAAGATCTGCTGATGGAGATGGGATATATCGGTCTATAGCTTCTGGTACTTCCCCCACAAAGGGTTAATATTTTGAATATCCTTGAAGCTCATAAAACGCGAAATTAACATCCAATTCCATTCAGACTTGGCATATCTCAATTTGTCCATTAACACAAGACCTGTTATAAGCATAATAGAGATCGGACAATTCCTTCTTGTGTCTCCCTAACAAAAGATTAAAATTTTGAATAATCAAAACGATCATAAAATCCGACATAGGTATCCGATTCTCTTCAAGTTACACACATCGCAATGCTTTTATGACCCCGGAATAAAGATGGAATATATCGGTCCACTCCTTCGGGTACCTCTCCCATAAAGGTTCAAAATTTTGAATATTCATGAAGCTCATAAAACACGAAATTAACATCTGATTCCATTCAGACTTGTCACATCTCAAATATTTTCGACAATTTCTTTCTGATACCGGAATTTATGATTTCGCATAAAATTGGATATAAATGTTCGATATTGTTCAAATTTTGCAAAAACCAATATTTTTATCTGTTTTAGATGAAGTATGAAAACGGAACACTACAGTCTGCTATATCTGTTACCTCAGGCATATTTCTACATTTTCCCCAAATTTGCACATATAAAGTATATTCCAAATCTGTCACGTTGTAATATTTATATCAGTCTTAGGTCAGATACGAATTGGTGAGTATTGGCCAACTGCTGCGGAACCACCCCCATAAAGAGTCAAGAGTTTTAAAAATCAAGGCTGGAACTGATAACACTTGACTTGTTTTATAGAATATTTTGACGTTTTACGATGCTGCTTAAAGGGAGTTTTTACCCATTTTTTTAAAAAAGGACCAAAAAGAACCCTTTGTTGACTCGCTTGAGCGTAAACACTTTCAAATAAAATTTTTCCTCGTGCTTTTATCTGAAATGTGGCTGAAGACACTATATATATAAAATGCACAAATTCCGTGGAATCTTAATCCGAATTTTTTTTAGATTTTTAGCACCACTTTCATAATTTGCTGGATATTCCCCGAATTATTGAAAAAAAATGTAATTTTGACGCTAAGTGTTATGTTTAAAACTACGATAGTCACTATTTTTTTTATTCTAGATTATTATATACTCTTTAAAAATTTTTTTCCTTTTTTAATTCAAGCTTATAAATCCATCCTTTAAAAGTTTGAATTTGTTTTGAAATAAATTCTAGGCAATTCCAATTTTTATTGCCACAACCAAATTTAACTGCTTCATTTATGTTGCCACCAGCTGTCATCAATCGTCTTAAGGTTCGCTGCCTAAACGGCATATCTATTTGTCAATTATTGCTATTTATGGATCCCACGAAACAGTTATTTAGAATATCGAGAGCTTTCAACGAAAGCAAATTTGAGGTAATCGATACCTTTGTCGTTTCAGTGTACAGTCCAATCCTTGTAATTGGGGCAAATAAAATCCAATACTTTTTTTTATTATGAAACTCGATATTTTTGCTTCGAAAAATAATAAATTTCAATTTATATCATATATCAAATTCCAAATAATTCCTTATGATATGGAAATTCCATATGGTAGGACTATAGATCGCTAGGGAACCACTCCCTCTCCTCTATATTTTTTGTTTCATACAAATGTGTCTAGTTAAAAACCGTGTCTAGAAAAAATGTTTCATACATGCTGCACATATGTATGGCCCACTGTAGGAACAAAATCCCCATAAAAAATAATGGAACGCCAAACATGTTCGCATGTCAATGTTTATTACCAACATTGTTGTCTGTTAACGTAATAACAGCCGCCAACTTTTTTTCTTCTTGGTTTCTAGGTTATACCCATACACTTTCTTCCGTTAGAGTTAAAAGCAAAACGAGAGAGAGAGAGGGAGAGAAGAAGACCAAGGGGGAATGACATGAAGTGCAAAGTATCACCAAAACAAACAAAAAGTAAAATTTCACCAACCAACAATTTTTTTTTGTTGAAAACCAAACAAACCAAAGAAAAAAGAGACGTACGCATTCTTTTGGTTCGTAGACTACTTTTGTTTGAGAGGGGTGCGAGCAAGGAAAAAAGGGGGCAACGAAGTGATGATAGTTGAACTTTTCAACAAGTTGGCTGGCTGGCATGGGGTTTTTGGTATTTTTATTTCTAGCATGAAATTGGAGCTTTAAACTGATTTGAAGTTTTGTTCACACATTTCTTTTGTAACAAATCAATTTTACCTTGCCCCTTCCCCCACCCCCTCTCAAATATTGTTAAAAAAAGATATGTATGAATATTCATTTCTAATTTAGCTTCAATTAGGTAACACCAAATTTGGTTAAGACCTTTAAAAAAATGTTGAGACGTGACCACCATTTATTTGTGGGTCTGTGTTAGGCAAGGGGGGAAGGAGGGGTAGGGGACGACTTTGAAATTCTTTTTCAAAAAAAATAATTTCACTATCGTTTTCCATATTTTGATTTACTTTGGAATATGTAAATATTTATTTAAGTTATGGATATTGCATTGATGGATTTACTCGATGTTGTTGTTGTTGTTATTGCCATTGGTCTTTGGTATGTAAAAAAGGTGAAATTTAATATTGAGGCTTCCGTTAGGTAGCTTAAATTTGCTCCCCCTCCCCCTTGTATTGACACATTGTTGATTCTTTATTTGGCATATTTTCTATCAACAATGCTTGATTTTTTTTTTTGAGGAAGTGTGAAGAAAGTGAAATTATTTTTATGGCAAAATTTGGCAATGGAATTGGATTGGAATTCGTTGGAATTTCTATACATGAAGAAAGGTGTTTTTGATTATTCAAAAATTTTAAAATTAATTGTACAAATAGTTGTTGTTTGAAATAATAATATGTATGGATAAGATTGGGTATCCTGCATCCACATTCCAAAAAAAAAAAAATACAGAAGTTGATATTCTAAGAAATTTGATCTTCCTTTGGAATGTCGACTATTTGGTGAATATTTTGTCAGCTACACGGGATTTTTTAAAATATATTTTTAGGGACCATCATAGACAGAGATTTAAACTTTTTTTCTTAGAATTTTTTCTTGAACATTTAAATTTAATAATTGTGAAATTTTATAAGAAAATACATTTTGAGCGACCATATCATTTTCCAAAATATTTGTCGACTTTTTAAAAAATATTTAGAAAATGTTAGATTTTTTTTAAAAAATACATTTGAATAGCCGAGCGTTTTTTTAAAAATTCTTTAACGACTATTTTATAACACTGTGCAACAAAATAAGTTTTTTTTTTTCAAAAATTACAGGGGACAAGTTCCCCCTTCATCACATTTTTGGAAATTTTCGGATTAAGATTCCTCGGAATCCCTGCAATTTAGGTATATATGCAAGTCAACAAAGGGGTCTTTTTGATCCTTTTTTAAATTATGGTTAAAAACTCCGTTTAAAGGGGGTTGTAGCACGTCAATATATTCTACAAAATTATTTTTCGTTAAATTCTATCAAAGATCCCAGAAGATGTCAAAAATCGAAACCTTATATAAATGCGAGGAACTCATATATACAGGATGAGATGAAAAAAGGGCAACAAACTTCAGACTGCTGTCATTTCTTAGCCACTCGTCCGACAGCTGTTAAAATTATTCCAGTGCCAGCTCATTATATTGTTTACAAGCGTACAAACGCATTTTGGTGAGAATTTTCCAGAAAAAAAGTTATTCGTGATGGAATTCAAGCGTGATTTCTTTATATTTGGCTGGAAAACCACAAGTAGCTATCGTTAGAGTACTCCAGCATTTAAATGTGAATAAATCTTTTGTGTCTCGTGCCATCGCTCGTTACCATGATACTGGTAGCGTAGCCCGACGTCAAGGAAGTAGACGGAAGAAAACAGCAACATCAGCAGGAATGGTTCGAAAAGTAAAGAAGCGACTTGATCGAAACCCTCGTCGCAGTGACCGAAAAATGGCTCGTGAGCTGGACATATCGCAATATTCCATTCGGCAAATATTGAAAAATGAGCTCGGGGTAAAGCCATTGAAATTCCAAAAAGTGCATGAACTTACACCGCAGCGGAAAGATAATAGATTTAAAAAAGCTAAGGAGTTGCTTCGCTTGGCCGAAAGTGGTGAACTGCCGAATTTGGTTT
Source organism: Musca domestica (assembly GCF_030504385.1). NCBI lineage: Eukaryota > Metazoa > Arthropoda > Insecta > Diptera > Muscidae > Musca > Musca domestica. The sequence goes on from NW_026712249.1 coordinate 17,047,140, forward strand.
TCTCCGCTCCGATTAGAAAACATTCGTTGTTCAGCAGTTTGTAAACAAACAAAATGAAAATGTGCACCTTCGGTTGGCCACCAGAACTCAAGCGCCGGCCATGGTGATTATGCGGGCCGTCATATCAACCGATGGTCACTCTCCGCTCGTATTAATCGACAGTGCCATCAGAATAAATTCCGAATATTATAGCGAAAATATTCTGAAGGGTGTATTAAAGCCTTGGGCACGCAAAACATTTTGGCCGCAGACCTTGGACTTTCCAACCGAACTCAGCAGCACCATCGCACTCAGCACGCGCCAACCAAAAATAGTTACAAAATGAGGTTCCTCGCTTCATTTCCAGAAACAAAATGAAAATATGCACCTTCGGTTGGCCTTCAGAACTCATGCGCCGGCCATGGTGATGGTTTGAGCCGCCATAACAACCGATGATCAATCTCTGCTCGTATTGATCGACCGTGGCATCAGAATAAATTCCGAATATTATGGCGAAAATATTCTGGAGGGTGTATTAAAGCCTTGGGTACCGAAATATTTTGGCCGCAGACCTTGGACATTCCAACAGGACTTAGCACGCGCCACCCAAGAATAGTTTCAAAATGAGGTTTCTCGCTTCATTTCCAGCGCACGATGGCCACCAAAATCTCTGGACAATTGTGTCTGGAGTATTTTGGAAAGCAAGGTTGGCACTAAAAAATACCAAAATGTCGATCACCTCAAGCAAGCGCTTCGCCGTGAAAGGCCAAAATACCGCAGAGCAACATTCGGACAGCGTGTGACGGTTTCGTTGGCCGTTTGAAGGCCATAATTCTTGCCAAAAGTGACCAATTCGAACCAATCTAAACTTATTCTAAAATTTTATGCTATATGCCGAAATTTTTTGCTTTCATTCAATGAAAGTTTTTGAAAAAATGTAAAAATTATGGCGTTTGACTTTTTTGCAGTATTTTTATCTCACCCTGTATTGTTATCAGTGATATTGCCAAAGACACTATATGCCTAAAATTCACGGATTTTGAGGAACTTAAACCAAACATTTCCAAAAGTGAAAGAGGGAACAATGGCCCCCTCTATTTTGATTACTTTTCGAATTTGTGGCGTTTAGGTATGATTTAGACTCTTGACGACTTCTAGGACCTATGGTAGAATTTTGTGACAAATAATTTTATAGAATATTTTGAATTGCTACGATCTTGATTAAAGGATGATTTTAACCATATTTAAAAAAATGGACCAAAGAGACCCCTTTTTTGACTCGACATGACATGAGGGTTAAAATTTCAGACTAAAATATTTCCCGTATTTTTATTAGCAATATTGCCAAAGACACAATATATTTAAAATACACGGATTCCAAGAGATTTTAATCCGAACATTTCCAAAAAGTGTTGAAGACTCCAATATTCCTCGTATTTTTATTTGCAATATTGCCAAAGACACAAAATACCTAAAATGCACGGATTCCAAGGAATTTTAATCCGAAAATTTCCAAAAAGTGTTGGAGAGAGGGGAACTCATCTCCTCTATGCTGGTATCTTTCCTAATTCGTGGCGTTTAGGTAAGATTAAAACTCTTGACGTCTTCTAGGACCTATAGTAACATTTTATGACCGATAATTTTGTAGAATATTTTGACTTGCTACGATCTTGTTTAAAGGGTGATTTTAACCATATTTAAAAAAAAAATGGACCAAAAAGACCCCTTTTTTGACTCGCATAAGGTTTAAAATTAAATATTCCTCGTATTTTAATTTGCAATATTGCCAAAGACACAAAATACCTAAAATGAACGGATTTTGAAGAATCTCAATTTGACATTTAAAAACAGGAAAAAAAGAAAAATGTGGAAGAGGGGGGTACTTGGCCCCTCTATTTTGGTTACTATGCTATAAAAACTTTCAAAACGCCAATACATGTGTCTTCTGCTTTTTATCTCTACTTTCATAATATGTCGGATTTCCCGGTAATTATAGAAAAACATTTTTTTTTTATTTTTTTTTAAGTTTTGAAAAAAGAAGTAAAAATTATTTAATAATCGTAATATTTATTATTTTTTTGTATATTATTTAAAAAAATATTTTTTTTTTTGAGCCTCAACTAACAATTTCCCTTTCTTTTTCTTTCAGTTTAAGCATTCTCCTGTTCTAATCTGTTTTCAAAAATGCGAAGCTCTTTTGTTCTATTATGCCTGGCGGCCGTGTGCCTTGTCGGTGGCGCCCAAGCTGCATCCTATAAGCGAGGCGATAAAATCTCCGAACATTTCAAACAATTGGATTTGGCACCCGAGGAAATCGATCCCAATGTGGCGCCCTTGGATAGTGAAAATGAAGTGATTTTCGATAGTGAAATTGTCGATCAGGCTGAGGAGGAAGCTGTGGCCGCTGCTGCTGCCATTACCGAAGAAACACCCGTTGAAGAGGCGGCTCAATCTGTGGCCACCACGGCGGCACCGGTTACCACTGCTGCTGCTGCGGCAGCTGCCACTGAAGCTCCCGTCAAGGTCGAAGAGGAGTCACAAAATGTCTTGGCCAAATACTGTAAATGTAGTGGCAACCATTGCGATTGCTGTCGTAACTTCAATTTGCCCTTCATTCCCGTCAAGGGACCCGGCTGTGCCCGCATGAGTTATTTGGGTAACGAGAAAATGGCTGTCAGTTTGAAATATGGCGATCTCACCTTGATTACCAGGACTGTGTCGAGTGAGTGGGATATGGAAATTATTTTATTAGGCAGGGTATTGAATTGTGTGTTTTTGAAATTTTAGGTAGACGTGCCCGCCCTATTTGTGTTGGCCTCCCCGGTGGCTATTCCCAGTTCTGTGGCCGCATTTATGGTCTCTCCAAGGCCAGTGAAAACTTCAAGGCTTGCTTAGGTTTTGAATTGCGCGCCGATGATGAGGTGGAGGCTGCCTTGCGTGTATCTTGCTTCAAGTTCGGCAAAGATGGTTTGAAGGTGGCCGATGCTGAACCTCTGCCCAGTGAGGCTGTGAAGCAGGAGGAAGATGATGATGATGATATTTTCGGTTTCGGAGGTACGGAAGAAAATATAACTTTTTTAATTTAATTATTTATTTTTATTTAATTATTTTGTGTCCTCCAGGAGCTGGTGACGATGATGAGGATGATTATGATGATGATGCCGAGGATGAAGAACCCGAAGATGATGATGATGATGCCGACACCGATTATGCCGATGATGATGACACCGAAAATGATGAAGCTCCTGCCGATGCCGACTATGGCGGTTTCAGTTTAGCTGGTCTCTTGGATGAGTTGGACGATGACGAAGATGATGATGACACCAAACCGGTGGCCGCTTCACCTGCCACCACAGCTCCCGTGGATGCCACCCGCACCGCTGATGCTGCCCAGAGCAAGGATGAAAAAGGTACCGAAGCTGTTGCCCAAGCCACCGAAATGATGGATGATGCTGCCACCATGGCCGACACTGTGGCTCCCGCCACAGAGACCACAACGAGCACCGTTGCCAAAACGAAAAAAGCTAAAAAGGCCAAGAAGAACAAGAAAAAGAAGGCTGCCGAACCCGAGGGCGGTGATTTCGCCTATGAACTTTTGAATGGCCTACTGGATTTTTTCAACTAAGCCTGCAGCCAGAGGTTGCAGGCATGCTAGGCAATAGTGTAAATACAGTCTTTTGAGAGGTGTCTCATGGGTGCAAAGTTAATAGAAAAAAAAATGTAGCTTTTAATTTAATTTATAGAAAAAAAGGAGGAAATAATTTATTTAATTTAAAATGCAAGCTAATTTATTTTTTTTTTTGTAAAATAATTTAATTTATTGAATAAAATTAGAAAAGAATTTTAAACAAGTTTTTTTCTTAAATTAATTCTTAAATTAATTAAAAAGAATTAAAAAAACCTTTATGTGATACTACACACGCTCAATAACTGAAAATCGTGGTAACATCTGAAGGGATAGAGCAGATTATCGCCTCACATATAATCGTACAACTTGGGCGCCACGGAGCAGGCACATTGCCGCCAGACACAATAGAATAAAGGAGCTTCCCCTTGTTTGGGAGTAGATTAGAAAAGCGGAAAGCTTAACTTGAAAGGAAATGAAAGGGAAATTGTCAGTTGGTCCTAAAGAAAATTATTTTTAAAATAATTTATTTAAAAAAAAACATATTTTTAAAAAATATAATATTTTAATAATATACAATATATTTAAATATAATATTAACAATATTAAATTTTTTAAAAATAATTTTTTAATAAAATATAAAAAATATAATTTTTTTTAAATGAAAAAAAAAAAAAAAAAAACTACAACCAACTTTAGACTGCTGTCATTTCTAAGCCACTCGTCCGACATCTGTTAAAATTATTCCAGTGACAGCTCATTCCATTGTTAACAAGTGTACAAAAGCATTTTGCTGAGAATTTTCCAGAAAAAAAAGTTATTCGTGATGGAATTCAAGCGTGACAATGAGATTTCTTTACATTTGGTTGGAAAACAACAAGTGGCTTTCGTTAGAGCATTCCAGCATTTTAAGGGTGAATAAATCTTTTGTAGCTCGAACCATCGCTCGTTACCGTAATACTGGTAACCTAGCCCGACCCGACGTCAAGGAAGTGGACGGAAGAAAACAGCAGCAACATCAGCAGAAATGGTTCGAAAAGTAAAGAAGCGACTTGATCGAAACTTGCGTCGTAGTGGCCGAAAAATGGCTCGCAATATTCCATTCGGCACACAATTGAAAAATGAGCTCGGGGTAAAGCTATTGTGTTCCAAAAAGTGTAAGAACTTACACCGCAACAGAAAGAAAATAGACTCAAGAGAGCTAAAGAGTTGCTTCGCTTGGCCGAAAGTGGTGAACTGCCGAATTTGGGTTTCTCCACTCCGATAAGAAAACATTCGTTGTCCAGCAGTTTGTAAACAAACAAAAACAAAATGATCGTGTTTACTTGCCAAAGAGGTCAGCTGAAAATGTGCACCTTCGAACCCATGGTTGGCCACCAGAACTCAAGCGCCGGTCATGGTGTGGGCCATATCATAACAGCCGATGATTGCTCCCCGCTCGTATTAATCGACCGTGGCATCAGAATAAATGTCGAATATTATCACGAAAATATTGTGGAGGATGTATTAAAGCCTTGGGCATGCAAATATTTTGGCTGCAAAGCTTGGACATTCCAACATGACTCAACACGCGCTATCCAAGAATGGTTACAAAATGAGGTTCCCCGCTTCATTTCCAGCGCAAAATGGCCACTAAAATCTCTGGATACCAATCCGTTGGACTATTGTGTCTGGAGTATTTTGGAAAGCAAGTTTGGCACTAAAAATACCAAAGTGTCGATAACTTCAAGCAAGCTCTTCGCCGGGAATGGACCAAAATACCGTAGAGCAACATTCAGGCAGCATGTGACGGTTTCATTGGCCGTTTGAAGGCCATAATTCGTGCTAAAGGTGACCAATGAGATAAAAACTTTACTTATTCTAAAATTTGATGCTATTTCCGGCATTTTTTGCTTTTTTGCTTATGGTGTGTGACTTTGTTGCCGTTTTTTTTATCTCACCCGTATTAAAAAAAAAAAAATAAAAACATTTTTAGGTCAGGAATTTTTTAAATTTTTTTCATTTCCTGACCTAAAAATGTTTTTATTTTTTTTTTTAATACGGGTGAGATAAAAAAACGGCAACAAAGTCACACGCCATAAGCAAACGTGTATTTTTTATTATAAATTTTTTTGAAGGTCACTTGGGTCTACCAATGTTGATTTTTTTCAAGGCCTTTATATAGACCTTTCAATGTTTTTTAAAATAATAAAAAAAAAAACAAGTAAAAAGCTGTACATTCGGCTGGGTCGATCTTTGAATACCATCCACCATTTGGATTGAATTTGGCAATTTTCAAAAAAAAAAAAAAAAAATCCGTTAAAAAGTTTGTTAAAATCTTAAAAATACCACATGTTGCCGTTATATTAGGATCTATATGACGACGTGGACCTGCATAAGCAAACTTTTGTTATAAACCATTATAATACTGAAATGCAAAACTTGAATAAAGAAATTCGGTGAATAATGTTGCTAGAATCATCCAAATACCGAATATCGGGGGGTACGGTTATATGGGGGCTGTACGAAGACGTGGACCTGCACAGGCAATTTTCTGTCATAGGCTGTAGTACCCATTACGAATTGCAAATACCAAATTTGAAACAATTCCGATGAAGAATGTCGCTAAAATCATCAAAATACCGAATATCGGAGGGTACCGTTATATGGGGGCTATACGAAGACCTGGACCTGCACAGAGAATTTTCTGTCATAGGCTGTAGTACCAATAACGAACTTCAAATACGAAATTAGAAACAATTCTGGTGAATTATTATTCGGCTAAAATCATCCAAACACCGAATAGCGGGGTGTACCCTTATATGGGGGCTGTACGAAGACGTTCACCTGTATAGACAATTTTCTGTCATAGGCTGTAGTACCTATTACGAACTTCAAATACCAAATTTGAAACAATTCCGGTGAGTATTGCCCCTAAAATCATTAAAATACCGAATATCGGGAGGTACCGTTATATGGGGGCTATACAAAGACGTGGACCTACATGGCCCATTTTCGGTTTTATGCTGTAGTATCTATTACGAACTTCAAATACGAAATTAGAAACAATTCTGGTTAATGATTCAGCTAAAATCATCAAAATACCGAATGTAGGGAGGTACCGTTATATGGGGGCTATACAAAGACGTGGACCCGCACAGAGAATTTTCTGTCCTAGGCTGTGGTACTCATTACGAACTCCAAATACCAACTTTCTCAAACATTTCCGTTGAATGATTCAGCTAAAATCATCAAAATACCGAATATAGGGAGGTATCTTTGTATGGGGCTATACGAAGACGTGGACCTGACCTGTATACGCGATTTTTTGTCATAGGCTGTAGTACCTATTACGAACTTTAAATGTAAAATTCGGGTAAAAATATCGCTAAAATCATTAAAATACCGAATATCGGGAGGTACCGTTATATGGAGGTTATATGAAAACATTGACCGAAATGGGGGCATTTACGAACCTATCCTGCCTACTGGCAAAATGCACATGTGTGTAAAATGTTAGCCTTCTATCTCTATTCGTTCCAAAAATAGCGTGATTATAACAGACCGACACACAGACAGACGTACATCGCTAAATCGACTTAGAATTTTACGCTGATCAAGAATATATATATACCTTGTCTGACATGAGTATTTCGAGGATTTACAAACGGAATGACAAAGTTAATATACCCTCCATAGAATAGTGCAGGGTATAAAAAATAAATAAAAATATTTTTTTAGGTCGAGATTTTTTTTAGTCCTATTAGGCTTTTTGACGTGTATTAAAAAAAATAAATTTTTAATTTTTTCAAATTTCCCAGTTATAAATTTAAATTCAAGCTGCTCTATAGAGAGACTTTATTTAATGCTCTAATTTGCGTCTATTTTCGCCGGAATCTGAATTCCATGACAACTTTGGGGAACAATTTCATCGCAATTCTCTATGGAAAGGGGGCAAGCAAAACACCCTCTCCTCTCCGGTGGTGTAAAATAAATATTCTTCTAAAATATATATTTAACAATTTTAAATTTTCAAATAAAATTTCTAAACTTTTTTTTTCATTTCCTCCCCCACAGTTTTGGTTGGCATTTTTTTTCGTGAGGATGGCGATAGTGATAACGAGAAATATGTTAACAAGTTTAACACACACTCTTAAAAAGGCGTGAATACAGCTGGAATTGCCATGGGGGGAAGTTATGACACCCTGCCACTTAAGGGTTACATGGCTCAGAAAAGAAAAAAAATCAAAAAAAAAACATTGTAAGTTGTTTGAAGTTGTGGTGGGATTTTCATATCTTTAAGAGCGAACTTTTTACAAGTGGGTAACATCAAAATAATGAAGAAATGAAGAAATAAAAAACGGAACGAAATCTGACCCAGTTTACTGAGAATATGAGCACGTGTTGGAAGAAGGCGGCGAAATAAAACTGAAAGCGAATTAAAATCACCTAAAAAGAAAGTTGTTGAAGGAAAATGAATTCATTTAAACTAAAGCATACTTTTAGGCGTTGACTATGCCAATGCCAAGCAACCATCCAACCAACCAACCCAACCATTTATCTGATGTTCACCAAAGCCATTCATCCACGCATATGTTGTTCTCGAAAACTCAGTTATTTGAACTTTTGCGGAAAATCTTCATAACCTAATTGCCCCAAACCACGTGTCACAAATACCGCCACACACTTGTGACCCCTCAAAAATACCGGTATTTGTTTGCCTTCCCTCCACAAAAACAAACTTTTTCAATTTGGCAATAATCCATTATTGTGTGAAGTAGTTTTGTGGTCGTTAAAAGTTTTCCATTTTCATGGTTTTTCGATTTCAATGTGTAAATAAATTACAGCAACAACGACAACAAAAAACAACATGGGAACTGTTATTACCAATTACGTAGCCCAGAAAATATTCAAGCGGACTTGTTTGGTAGGGGCTTAGGTTAGACATAAACATGTTGCATTGTTGAAAACTGTAATCAAAATAATTTTTTGGTTGGTTGTTCTTCGTTTTCGGCTGGTGGGTGTGAGGTATGCGGAATTAGATATGGGTGGTATGAATTTGGGGTAGGCGGGCAGGTGCAGCACAGTGGTGGAAGTTTGAGAAAATTATAAAAATCTGGATTTTTAACGACTGCTTTTTTTGAGATATATTTTCCAAGGATGTAGATTTTTTTTCCAAGGACCTTTACACTACATAACGGCGAGTTTTTAGGAATATTTATAAGGTTTTTAAATGATTTTTTAAAGACTAATAAATTGGGGTTGTTAAAGAAGAGTTTTCCATGGACCTTCAAACTTAAAGAAAGGATTTTCTTTTTTTATAATTTAGACAGAAACATTTAAAAAGATTTTCCCAAGGAGCTTCCCAAGGAGCTACAGATTAAAAAAAGGATTTTTTTTTAAATTTAGAGAGACAAATTTACGTAGATTTTTCAGAAGTTTTATTCATGGAGCTTTAGACAAAAAAAAAAAAACGAGACGATTTTTAAGAAATTTTTTTTCAAGGACTTTCTTCGTAATAAAGGTAAGTTCTTAAGAAAAATGTTCCAAGGATCTTCGAATAAATTATTTGTTTATTTCCCTGACCTTCAGGTTTTTTAGAAGGATTTTTCATAAGAGGGATGTTTCAACAAATTTTAATAATTGAGAATATTGATGAAGATTTTTTTACAAGGATCTTCATTCAAATGAACTTAGATTCTAAAAGACAAATTTTTGAGGAAAGAAAGAAAGAAAGAAACGTAAATTTTTAAGAAGATTTTTTCTCAGGATCTTCGGATTAATTAACGTGGATTTTTGAGCTAACGTGGATTTTTAATTTAATTTTTTAAAGGACCTAATAATTTGGATTTCCTCTTTTCTTAGGACCTTCAGACCAATAAATGTGAATTTTTTTACTATATTTTTTTCACGGATCTTCAGACGAATAAAAAGTGATTTTTTTAAGAAATTTCTTCTATAGACCTTCCGACTAATAAACGTATATTTTTAAAGAAGATTTTTATAAGGACCATCAGTCAAAGTAATGTAGCCTTTTTATGAAGATTTGTTTCCCATGACATTCAGACTAATAAATATTTATTTTCTAATAGCAATTTTCCAAAGGATTTCTAAAGAACTCTCAGGGCAATAATCGTAGTGTTTTCCAGGGAGATTTTTCTAAGGATGTGTTTGATAACGAGATTTTTTTTCACGGATCTTCAGTCCAATAAAAAGTGGATTTTTTAAGAAAGGTCTTCTAAGGACTTTAGACTAATAAAGATAGACTTTTTAGGAAGATTTTTCCAAGAGCCGTCAGACAAAGAAACGTAGATTTTTAAGAAGATTTTTTCTCAGTACCTTCAGGCTAATTAAGGTGGATTTTTGGATTAACGTGGGTTTTTTCTAATAGCAATTTTTAAAAAGGAGCTCCTGACTTATTAACATCGATTTCTTTTTTTTTCTAAGGACCTTCGTACTAATAAACGTGTCTTTTTAAGGAAGATTTTTTGTCAAGGACCTTCAGACTTATGAACGTGATTTTTTAAGAAGTTGTTTTCAAAGGCATACAGACCAATGAACTTAGATTTTCAAAAGCTTTTTGAAGGTGCCTTAGGGTTTAATAAGACTTTTTTCGAGGACCTTCAGATTAATAAACGTGTATTTCTTAAGAAGTTGTTTTAGAGAAACTTGAGATAAATAGACTTGGATTTCTTAAGAAGTTGTTTTTAAGGATCTTCAGATTAATAAGCATAGACTTCTTAAGAAGTCTTTCCAAGGACCTTCAGATTGACAAACGTGAATATCTTTGTTTTCAAGGACCTTGAGATAAATAAATATTGATTTTCTTAAGAAGTTGTTTCAAGGTTTTCAGGTAAATAAACATTGAATTCCTAAAAAGTTGTTTCAAGGACTTCAGATTAATAAACGAGAATTTCTTAAGAAGTTGTTTTCAAGGACCTTCAGACTTATAAACGAGGATTTCTTAGGAAGTTGTTTCAACGATTTTCAGAAAAATAAACATTGAATTCCTAAGAAGTTGTTCCAAGGACTTTCAGATTAATAAACGAGGATTTCTTAAGAAGTTGTTTATGAGGACCTTCAGACTAATAAACGAAGATTTCCTAAGAAGTTGTTATCAAGGACCTAGATTTTTCTGAGGACCTTCAGATTAATAAACATTGGTTTTTATAGAAAATATTTCTTAGGATCTTCAGACTGACAAAGGCGAATTTCTTAAGTTTTCATAAGAAGAGTTTTCCAAGGACCTTCCTCCAAAGGACCTTTCAGAATAATAATCCTTAATTTTGAAAAAGATTTTCTTTCAAGGACCTTTAGACTTATAAACATAGATTTCTTTTAAATGGGTTTTTAGGGATTATCGATCTTTTAAACCAGAAGTTTTTAGAGGAGTTTCTCAAGGACCTTCCGATCAATAAACCTGAATTTTTTAGAAGATTTTTCCAATGACTTTCAGAAATATTTTTCAATGTTTTTTTTTATATTTTTATGTCATTTTTCATTTTCATCAGACTTTATATTTTTTGAAGGGACATCAGTTTTTAAATTAAATATTTTTAAAAATATTTTTTTAACCCCAATCAGACTTTTAAATGTGATTTTATAAAAAATTTTTCAAGGCTCATCAGACCCTTAAACGTGGATTTATTAAAAATATTTTTTTCAAGGCTCACAGACCTATGAACGTTGAATTTTTAAAAATATTTTTTCAAGGCTCATCAGACCTTTAAACGTGGATTTTTTAAAAATATTTTTTCTAGGTTCGTCAGACCTTTAAACGTTGATTTTTTAAAAATATTTTTTCTAGGTTCGTCAGACCTTTAAACGTGGATTTTTTAAAAGTATTTTTTCAAGACTTATCGGACCTTTAAAAGAGGATTTTTTGAAAATATTTTTTTAAGGCTCATCAGAACTTTGAACGCGGATTTTTTAAAAATATTTTTCAAGACTTATTGGACCTTTAAACGTGGATTTTTTGAAAATATTTTTTCAAGGCTCATCAGAACTTTGAACGTGGATTTTTTAAAAAACATTTTTTAAGGCACATCAGACCTTTAAACTTGGATTTTTTAAAAATATTTTTTCAAGGCTCGTCAGACCTTTAAAATTGGATTTTTTTAAAAAATATTTTCTCATGTTTTTTTTTTAATATTTGTTCCAAGGACAATCAACATTTCCTAAGGACCTATAGACTAATAAATACATTTATAGTTTTTTTAGTGGCATGGAGATAAGTTTAATAATCTCTAAATGACACCACATCATAGTAAGAGTGTTAACCCACATAAAACTCCCCTCCTCCACAAATGCTGATTCCTTAAGTGCATCTTCCCACAGAATATTGCCTCGACACAGCTGGCATATTATTGTGATCTTTAACATGGCAAAATTCAGTTGTTATCTTTGAATGTAGGTGTGCCTCCTCTATGTACGTGTGTGCGAACATGTCTGCGAATTTGTGTAGCTGTGTGCGCGAACAATGTTGGCAATAACCGTTAAGGTAAACAGTTTGCAAATGGGCATAGTCAAATGATGTTGGCTTGTTTTTTATATCATTGTTGATGTTTACAGTGCCAACAACAATGGCTTTTAACAAACACACACACACTCATACACAGCTGAAGTAACATGTATTGTTGTTTTTTGCTTTTGTTTATCGTTATCGTCATCACTTTATCGCATTGCACATCACATCAAATGATTTTTAAAGCGGGCATTATTGTATTATTGCAACATAGAGTGATTGGTGTTGTTGTTGTTAGATTCAACATGTTCCATATGCACCTATATTAGAATGCTCCTTTAAAATATATTTTTTTGAAAATCTACGATCAAAGGCTTGCTATTCCTTGGAGAAATATTCTTAAAAACCGATGTTAAAAGCTCCGATGGGTTTGAAGGTTTGATAGTCATCGAAGAAATATTTTAAAAACATCGAAACTTGAATATTCTATGGTCCTCGAATTTTTTTAATCCACGTCCAAATGTTCGATAGTTCCTGAGACAATATTCCTTAAAAATCTTAGTTGAAAGGTTCGATGTTCTTCGAAAAGATGTTCGTTATAAATCCATGTTTGAAGGTTTGATGGTCATCAAAGAAAACTTCGTTGAAAATCCTGGTTAGAAAATTCGATTGGCCTCGAAAAAATAATACCAAAAAAAAATCACGTCCAATTTCTCGAAAATTCCTGAGACAATATATTTTTAAAAATCCGCGTTCAAAGGTTCGATGGTCTTCAAACAAATATTCTAAATAAAACGGGGTTTGAATGTTTGATAGTCCCTGAGAACATATTCTTTAAAAATAAAAGGTTCGATGGTCCTTTAAAAAGTCAGGTCCTTTAAAAATTCAGGTTCGATAGTTCTCAAAGTAGTATTCTAAATAAAAGTCCAGACTTGAATGTTTGTTAGTCCCCGAGAAAATATTCCAAAAAAAAAAAAATCAAATTCAAAGGATCGATTGTCGTTGAAAAAATATTTTATTAAAATCCATGTATGAAAGTGCGATGGTCCTTAAAGGACAAATTTTTAAAAGTCCAGGTTCAAAGGTTCGAAGGTCCTCGAAGGAAAATCCTCAAAAAATCCAGGTTGAACGGTTTGATGGTCCTCGAAGAAAAATTCTCTTAAAATTCAATCTGCAAGGTTTGATGGTTCTGAAGAAATGTTCGTTAAAATCCAGGTTCGAGGGTTCTCGAAGACATATTTTATGAAAAGCCAGGATCGATGGACCTTGAAGAAAAATTCTTTAAAAAAAACAGGTTTGAAGGTTTAATGGGCCTTCGAGAAAAAGTCTTTGAAAATCCAGGTTTGAAGGTTCGATGGTCCTCGAAGAATTATTCTTTAATCATTAAAAATTATTCTTTAAAAATCCAGGGTTGAAGGCCTGATGTTCCTCAAAGAAATATTCTTTAAAATCAAGGTTTGAAGGTCTGATGGTCCTCAAAGAAATATTCTTTAAAAATCCAGGTTTGAAGGTCTGATGGTCCTCTATGAAATATTCTTTAAAACCCATGTTTGAAGGATCGATAGTCCTCGAAGAAATATTCTTTAAAAATCTAGGTTTGAAGGTCTGATGGTCCTCAAAGAAATATTCTTTAAAAACCCATGTTTGAAGGATCGATGGTCCTCGAAGAAATATTCTTTAAAAATCTAGGTTTGAAGGTCTGATGGTCCTCAAAGAAATATTCCTTAAAAGTCAAGGTTTGAAGGTCTGATGGTCCTCAAAAAATATTCTTTAAAAATCCATGTTTGAAGGTTCGATGGTCCTCGAAGAAATATTCTTTAAAAATCTAGGTTTGAAGGTCTGATGGTCCTCAAAGAAATATTCTTTAAAAATCCAGGTTTGGTCCTTAAAGAAATCTTTAAAAATCCATATTTGGTCCTTAAAGAAATCTTTAAAAATCCATATTTGGTCCTTGAAGAAATATTCTTTAAAAATCCAGGTTTGAATGTTCGATGGTCCTCAAAGAAATATTCTTTAAAAACCCAAGTTCGAAGGTTCGATGGTCCTTGAAGAAATATTCCTTAAAAGTCAAGGTTTGAAGGTCTGATGGTCCTCAAAAAATATTCTTTAAAAATCCATGTTTGAAGGATCGATGGTCCTCGAAGAAATATTCTTTAAAAATCTAGGTTTGAAGGTCTGATGGTCCTCAAAGAAATATTCTTTAAAAATCCAGGTTTGGTCCTTAAAGAAATCTTTAAAAATCCATATTTGGTCCTTAAAGAAATCTTTAAAAATCCATATTTGGTCCTTGAAGAAATATTCTTTAAAAATCTAGGTTTGAAGGTCTGATGGTCCTCAAAGAAATATTCTTTAAAAACCCATGTTTGAAGGATCGATGGTCCTCGAAGAAATATTCTTTAAAAATCTAGGTTTGAAGGTCTGATGGTCCTCAAAGAAATATTCTTTAAAAATCCAGGTTTGGTCCTTAAAGAAATCTTTAAAAATCCATATTTGGTCCTTAAAGAAATCTTTAAAAATCCATATTTGGTCCTTGAAGAAATATTCTTTAAAAATCCAGGTTTGAATGTTCGATGGTCCTCAAAGAAATATTCTTTAAAAACCCAAGTTCGAAGGTTCGATGGTCCTTGAAGAAATATTCCTTTAAAGTCAAGGTTTGAAGGTCTGATGGTCCTCAAAAAATATTCTTTAAAAATCCATGTTTGAAGGTTCGATGGTCCTCGAAGAAATATTCTTTAAAAATCTAGGTTTGAAGGTCTGATGGTCCTCAAAGAAATATTCTTTAAAAATCCAGGTTTGGTCCTTAAAGAAATCTTTAAAAATCCATATTTGGTCCTTAAAGAAATCTTTAAAAATCCATATTTGGTCCTTGAAGAAATATTCTTTAAAAATCCAGGTTTGAATGTTCGATGGTCCTCAAAGAAATATTCTTTAAAAACCCAAGTTCGAAGGTTCGATGGTCCTTGAAGAAATATTCCTTAAAAGTCAAGGTTTGAAGGTCTGATGGTCCTCAAAAAATATTCTTTAAAAATCCATGTTTGAAGGTTCGATGGTCCTCGAAGAAATATTCTTTAAAAATCTAGGTTTGAAGGTCTGATGGTCCTCAATGAAATATTCTTTAAAAACCCATGTTTGAAGGATCGATGGTCCTCGAAGAAATATTCTTTAAAAATCTAGGTTTGAAGGTCTGATGGTCCTCAAAGAAATATTCTTTAAAAATCCAGGTTTGGTCCTTAAAGAAATCTTTAAAAATCCATATTTGGTCCTTAAAGAAATCTTTAAAAATCCATATTTGGTCCGTGAAGAAATATTCTTTAAAAATTCACGTTTGGTCCTTGAAGAAATATTCTTTAAAAATCCGCGTTTGGCCCTTGAAGAAATTTTCTTTAAAAATTCCATTTTGGTCCTTGAAGAAATATTCTTTAAAAATCCACGTTTGTTCCTTGAAGAAATATTCATTGAAAATATACGTTTAGAGGTCCTTGAAGAAATATTCTTTAAAAATTCAATTTTGGTACTTGAAGAAATTTTCTTTAAAAATTCCATTTTGGTCCTTGAAGAAATATTCTTTAAAAATCCACGTTTGTTCCTTGAAGAAATATTCATTGAAAATATACGTTTAGAGGTCCTTGAAGAAATATTCTTTAAAAATTCAATTTTGGTACTTGAAGAAATTTTCTTTAAAAATTCAATTTTGGTCCTTGAAGAAATTTTCTTTAAAAATCCGCGTTTGGCCCTTGAAGAAATTTTCTTTAAAAATTCAATTTTGGTCCTTGAAGAAATTTTCTTTAAAAATCCTGGTTTAGTCCTTAAAGAAATATTCTTTAAAAATCCACGTTTAGTCCTTGAAGAAATATTCTTTAAAAACCCACGTTTGGTCCTTGAAGAAATATTCTTTAGAAACCCACGTTTGGTCCTTGAAGAAATATTCTTTAAAAATCCACGTTTAGTCCTTGAAGAAATATTCTTTAAAAATCCACGTTTAGTCCTTTAAAGAAATATTCTTTAAAAATCCACGTTTAGTCCTTTAAAGAAATATTCTTTAAAAATCCACGTTTAGTCCTTTAAAGAAATATTCTTTTAAAAATCCACGTTTAGTCCTTTAAAGAAATATTCTTTTAAAAATCCACGTTTAGTCCTTGAAGAAATATTCTTTAAAAATCCACGTTTAGTCCTTTAAAGAAATATTCTTTAAAAATCCACGTTTAGTCCTTTAAAGAAATATTCTTTAAAAATCCACGTTTAGTCCTTTAAAGAAATATTCTTTAAAAATCCACGTTTAGTCCTTTAAAGAAATATTCTTTAAAAATCCACGTTTAGTCCTTTAAAGAAATATTCTTTTAAAAATCCACGTTTAGTCCTTTAAAGAAATATTCTTTTAAAAATCCTGGTTTAGTCCTTTAAAGAAAAATTCTTTAAAAATCCAGGTTTAGTCCTTTAAAGAAATATTCTTTAAAAATCCACGTTTAGTCCTTTAAAGAAATATTCTTTAAAAATCCACGTTTAGTCCTTAAAAGAAATATTCTTTAAAAATCCACGTTTAGTCCTTAAAAGAAATATTCTTTAAAAATCCACGTTTAGTCCTTTAAAGAAATATTCTTTAAAAATTCACGTTTGGTCCTTGAAGAAATTTTCTTTAAAAATCCAGGTTTGGTCCTTGAATAAATATTTTTCCCTTCCTCTTTAAAGGCCAACCGTTATTTATCCTCCACCATGATATGGACGGAGGTTATAAAAATCCCATTGAAAATCCCTAACCTAGGCCATATGAAGTCCCATCTAATAAAGTTATTAAATGATTTTGGAATTTTCCTTTGTTGATGTGCTGTTGGCCAGAGTGCAATCCCATTTTCCTGTTTTGCTTTGTAGTTCGTGTGTGGGAGAGCAGATTTGTGTTTTTGTTTAATGGGGGCAAAAAAAAAAAAAAAACAGAATTATATTGCGGAATTCAGTCGAGCGTATTTTCCATCTGGTTTATTATTGTTACAGTAGTTTCGTCACGTGCCAATAGAAGGGTGGTTCAGGAAGCCTTCGACTCAAATTTTTACGATTTTGTGAAAAAAATTAAAGGACCCAAAAAAATGTTTTTCCTTTTTTTTTTTTTTTTTTTAATTTAAAAGCAATTGTAATTTTTTTAATTGAAAATTATTCTCCCAACGAGAGCCGCCCTAATAGCGATTACATTGTTGGCGCCTTGTTTTTCTTTCGTTTTGTTGTTGCTCTTGTTGTTTTTTTGATAATGTGTTAAACATGGTGTTTATCAACGCCTCCATGAAAATGTTTTCGTAAACGCTCACGAAAAAGTAGGAAGGGCCAAACGAACACAACGTTTTGACAAGGCTTTAACGTGCCAAAATATTCAAATCGTAGCAGTCAATGAGCCATGGCGAAAAATTGAATAATAAATATTTGAAATAATTCATTAAATATGGCAGATTGAGTGGAACAAATCAAATATTATGTTCAAGGAATGGGCAAGGCCATGGCTATGACTGAACTGTTTCCGAATACCCCAAAAAATCTGTATGTATAAAAGTGTAATAACTGGCAGATTCTTACAACAACCTCGATTTTCGATATAAGAATTCAAGTTAGAAATTCAAGGATTGTTCTTCGAAATCCGATTTTTTTTTGTCCGGCAAGATATTTTAGAAATATAATTAAAACATAGGAGGCAGTTAAATTTTTCTTTCAAAAAAAAAAAAAAAACACAAATTTTGGTCAGAAGGTCTTTAACAATTTTCTTTAAAATAGTTTTCCTTTTGAAAAGCTGCGATTTTGGGTCAGATCTTAAAAAATTCCCTAAAGATCGATTTTTTTGGTGCAGAAAGACCTTATCTCTAAAAGAGTAGTGAAATAACTGACTGAATGAAAATCAACGCCCATACGAGCTAGAATCTTGAAATTTTTCACGAGGGTCAGTCTTGGTGCCTAGGCTGGGTTTTTAGGAATTGGTAATAAAAGGATACGAAAAGTACTAAAATGTACTATATATAGAATATTTGGTATTGGAAAAACAGAATGAGCTAGAATTCTGGAATTTGGAACTATAGTCGCTGATGGATTGTAGGATAGATGTATCAAAAGGTTTTGGGAAAGTCGAATTTTAAGTTACGGAAAAGTTCTAAAATGGTGCTGAACTTCTAAAATGTTATCATTTGGTATTAAGTGAACCGATACAGCTAACAACTTGAATTTTGTTGTGAGAATCGAAGTTTTCGGAATCAAGGAAAGTAAGTTGCTTATATGAAGGTGGTTTTGGAAATGGGCACCGAGTGTACGAACTGTACTAAATTGTACTAAATTTGGGACATTTTGGTTAAGGTGAACGGATAAAACTGGAATTTTGAAATTTTGTTTTGTTTGGCTCCCTGTTGGTGAGAGATTGTACTAAAAATCTGAAATTTGTTATGATGGCCGTTGTTCATGTGTAGTCAGCAACTATGGGAGTGTTTTCGGAAATGTGTACCATAATTGTACAAAAGTACTAAATGGTATTATATTTGGTATTGGGTATAGGGATAGAGATAAGTTCCTGGCATTTTATATTTATATTACCGATGGCATATGTGTTTGAGATTTGGCGGTGGTTTGGAAATGGGTACAAAAAGTACTAAATGGTACTATATTTGATAGTGGATAAAGGAATAGAGCTGAACTTCTGAAATTTTAAATGGATGTCACTACTGGTGTCTGTTTTTGGGAGAAGGAGCAAACGATAACTCCGAAGGGAGTATCCGATTTGGGCCAAAGTTGGTACATCGTAATATTTTTGTCAAACTTAGATCGAGTTCGGAGATGGGCAATATCGGTCCACTCCTTCTGGTACCTCCCCCACAAAAGGTCGAAATTTTCAAAAAATTTATTTTTTGCACAGAAAGTGAAATGATAATCCGATATTGCTCCAACTTTGCACATCCTAATATTTGCGTCAGTGCTAAGTCAGGTATGAAAATGGACAATATCGGTCTCCACCCCCAAAAATGGTCAAAATTTTGAATAATTACAACTCTCATAAAATGTGATGTAAGCGTCCGATTGACTTCAAATTTCACACATCCCAATATTTATATAAACCCAAGGTATGGTGTTAAGAAGGAATATATCGGTCCACTCCTTCAGGTACCTCCCCCATAAATGGTCGAAATTTTCAAAAAATACATATTTTTTGCACAGAAAGAGAAACGATAATCTGATTTTGCTCCAACTTTGCAGTGCTTTGCAAATCCTAATATTTACGTCAGTGCTAGGTCTGGTACCTCCCCCACAAAAGGTCGAAATTTTCAAAAAATTTATTTTTTGCACAGAAAGTGAAAGGATAATCCGATTTTGCTCCAACTTTGCACATCCTAATATTTGCGTCAGTGCTAGGTCAGGTATGAAAATGGGCAATATCGGTCCACTCCTTCTGGTACCTCCCCCATAAATGGTCAACATTTTGAATAATTACAACTCTAATAAAATGTGATGTAGCATTCCGATTGTCTTCAAATTCCACACATCCCCATATTTATATTAGCCCAAGGTCTGGTGTTAAGATGGAATATATCGCTTCAATCCTTTTGGTACCACAGAAAGAAAAACGACGAAAAGCAAAACGCTCAAAGAAGGCGAAATAAGAATCCGATTCTCTTCAAATTTCACACATACAAACGTTTTTGCTAACACAAGATCTATTGTGAAGATGCTATATATCTGCGAAACCCTTCTGGTACCTCACCCACAAAGAGATACAATTTTCAATATTTTTATTTGTCATAAATTGCGAAACAACTCAGCGATTCTTTACAACTTTCTATATCTAAATATATGTCTCTCTGAGATGAATATGGAAATTAAGATTTCCCATAAATTGGATATAAATGTTCGATTTTCTTATATGTTCATAATACTACTTGTATTATATTTATTTAGGTCCGATATGAAATGGCCAATATTGCACCATTCTTTCAAAATCCACTCCATAGAGGGTCAAGAGTTTGAAAATTCATAACAGAAGTCAAAATATGTTTAAATAATCGAAAACTGGCTGAGGGTAAATATCTGTCGGCAAAACCGACCGATACATTTTTACTTGTTTTTTTTTATGGATTGATATTTGCTTAATAAAAGAAATTGTGAAGTTCTTCTATCTTATTCTCTCACCAAAAGGTAATCTCTCTATAGAAGACTAGTATTTAGTTAAAAAGTTAAAGTTAAAAAATGCCGCTAATAAAACGTATTTTGAAGCACTGTCTTTGTAATAAGGCCCATCATACATGAACGCCTTGTCGTATAATAAATATTTTAAAGAAATATTGCTCATACGCTCCCAAGTGCCCTATGATTAAAATTCATTAAAAGGCATTGATAAACGTTGTTATAAGAAAGTATCTTTCACACAATGTGACACATTAATGGAAAATCGTAAACATCCGAATACCTGGTCGTATTATCAACGTTTCAACTTTATATTACTCATACGCCCTATGTGACGATTCCTGAACGAATGGTAGGCATTAATAGTACTTTGGAACAATTTTAAGATCGTGATATCACTGAAAATTGAAAACCTTCTTTATAATCTCATTACAAAGAAAACAGAAACTAAGTACAGGATGGACTATGTCAGCTTAATCATTGCAGTATCTCTCCCACTCAAAAAGAGCTACATTTTCCAAAATTCATAAACATTTAAATTCTGCTCACATCATCTACTCCAAAGAACATATTTTGCAACAAAATATTCCCAAGTAACTCATCTATAGAAATTCTTTTCGTTGTATGCCCATGGTCATATTGCGGCTATGAAGAACAAATATATCACATCGGATGGATAGTATATATGGGACCTATAGCTATATCCGGAACGATTTTCACCAAATTTGACATACTTATTTCTAGACGCTATTTGGTCGCAAGTACCAAGTTCTATTCCAT
Organism: Musca domestica; assembly: GCF_030504385.1. Lineage (NCBI taxonomy): Eukaryota > Metazoa > Arthropoda > Insecta > Diptera > Muscidae > Musca > Musca domestica. Next base: position 17,068,103 of record NW_026712249.1, read on the forward strand.
TTGGGCTAAAATTACACGTTTGGAGCACAATAAAAAGCAAATCGGTCGTACGTGCAAAATTCCATACTATTTGGGCTGATATTACACATTTGGTGCACAACAAAAAAGCCAACTCGGACGAAGATATATATGGGAGCTATATCTAAATTTGACCTCAATTTCAATAGGCTGCGTCCTTGGGCCAAACAAATGATTTGTGCAGAATTTCATCTGGGTCGGATAATAAATGGACCAATACTTTTTTACAAAAATACATAGACAGACGGACAGAGGTCGGACTGACAGACATGCATAAATCGAAAAAAAATCGACTCATAATGTGATTTTATGCAGATCATCAAAAGGAACTATGGGTCAATCTCGTTCCTTTTTGCCTGTTACAAAAAAATGCAGAAAAACATAATACCCTGACCACCTTGTGGTGTAGGTTATAAATATTGTATTTTTAAAAATATTTCAAGAATCTTCCGATCTTCTGACAAAATATATTGATTTTTTAAGAATATTATCAATAATCTTTGACCAAAAAGAGTGCATATTTTTAAATCGGAGATTCTTTAGAATATTTTCAATGACGTTTTAACCAAAAATACTAGTCTTTTTAAGAATATTATTAAACTATTATTATTATTACTAAAAATATGATTTTAAAAAATATATTTTTAAGGATCTTGAAGGACCTTGTGACTAATACTCCGTATTTTTAAGAATATTTTCAAGGGCTTTTTGAAAAAAATAAGGATAAAAAAAATTTCAAGGACTCCTTATCAATAATAGCGGATTTTTTTAAAATAATTTCGAACAAAAAATATGATTTTCAAAAAAAAAAAAAAAAAAAAAAAAATATATATATATTTTTAACGATCTTTAAGGACCTTGTGACTAAGAATCCGTATTTTTAGGAATATTTTCTAATATCAAAATAATGGTCAGAATCAAAATAAAATGAAAAGAAAATTTACATTAAAATTAAATTAATAATAAACCATTTTTAACGATCTTTATGAACATTTTTACTAAAAATTTGTATTTTTAGGAATATTTTCAATGACCATCTTTCCAGAAATAAGGATTTAAAAAAAATATTATCAAACATTTTCAAGGATCTTCTTAGTAACAATTATTGATACTTCAGTAATATTTTCAAGGACCCTTAAGGGCAAAACAAGGTTGACTTTTTTTTATAAATATTTTCAAAAACCTTAAAGGACAAAAGGAAATTTTAAGAATATTTTCAAGGTGCTCGAAAAATATACTTACAAGGAGTTCCAGGACAAAAATCCTGGACTTTATTTAGAAAATAATTTTTAAATACTTCCTGCCTTTTAATTTTTGAGAGAAATTTCCTTGTTTCAAGGACTTCAGGCCTATAATAGTGTGTTAAAATATTTTTTTTGGACTCATGGCCGAAAATATGTTTTCCTATGTAATTTAAGAACTTTCTGGCTAAAAATTGGCATGTTTTTAAAGAAACTTCTTACTTTGACCACAAAAGTAATTGTTTAATTACAAAATTATCTGAAGGTTTCCTGGCTCAATTTTTCCTTGAAGATTCTTATAACGTAGGGGTATATTCAAATATTTAAAAATAATTGTTATAAAACTAATTTTAGTCTCTAAATCAATAAATTTAAATCGGTTGAATTCGGCTTTGAATTGTTTGGACCAAAGTTTTTAAACAACCCGAAATAAGAATGGCTGAAATATACCAGATATTGAGGGATGAAAACTTAATAAATTTGTGTCCGTATACCGCTCAATCAAATAACATGTAAAATTGAAAGCATAGGCTGGAAGAGTATATCCTCTATTTTTCTCATTCTTTTGGATTTTTAGAGTATTTAATTAAAATATCATATCTCAGAAAAAATATAACAAGACGCATTCCTTTTATTATAAAATTTAATATTGATAATTATAATAAAAATATATGATATATTAATTGGCTTAAACTAACTTCTTTACAACGAAACCAATCTACAAAGAATCCATTTCGCATTAAATCTCTTTCCATGTCTATTTCAAATTGCAAATGATAGCATTTCATTAAATACATACACCTGTGTATGTATGTACAGTACACATACACACACACATTAGCCAGTCAGTCTCTTTTCTATTTTACACAATAAATAAAAGCTTATACTTATTGTGCTTATTGTAAGCGTTTAAATGGCAACATATGAAACAAAGTCGAGTTGAAGATGAAACATAAAAAATAAACACAATAAGCACGTGTTTGCAGGCATCTGCCTGTCAGCCACAACAATGAATGAAATACATAGAGTATACAACAACAATAAAACCAATAACAACAATAAACATTCAATTACTACTAAAAAGCTTTCATTTGTTTGTTGTGGTTAAAGAGGATATCTGGATAACTTTGAGAAATGGTCTGTGTTAACAAAATCATAACAGTAAATCTCTTAGAAGGCAAGTACAATAACAATAGACATTTCTTATGCTATACGGTGAGTATTAAGTTAAGAGTAACTTAAGTAATGCTATGGAAGAGAGAGAGGAAATTATTGAGGCTATGAAAAGAGAAAACGACTAATAAGAGCAAAGAGTGTACAATTTATCTCTTTTAAAATTCCAAATAATGTGAAAAGAGATCATGTGGATGTGAGATTAAAGTTTAAGATCACATTATATTAACCCTTTCAGTGTCAATGAAAATTTTTGTCGAGATAAAAATCTGAAATTCCGTACTAATTTACTAAAATGTGCTCAGAAATTCGAAAACGAAACTAATAGAATAGAACTGCAGTATTTTTAAATAGCGTACGTGTCTGTTATTAAAAAATATCAAAAATAACGGTTCGTAAGAAAAACAAAAAAATGGCAAAGAAAGAGAGTACTTTTAAATGTCAAATATATTTGACAAAAACACTGAAAGGGTTAATAAAATAATCATTATATTAATTTGGATAAATTAATAGAGTTCGGAAGCAGAACTTACGATATAGCCCTTAATGTTTCCGTTAAATTAATGGCCAAAGCGGGGATTAAGTTTAAATAAAAACATTTATTTATTATTTTCTTTTTAAAGAATGGTAAGTAAAGTGAATGATCTTTTTTGACTTCTCGAAGGTATGAGTAGTCACACATATATGCCTATTCATACCTGACATACAGGGGAGATAAAAATAAAAAAAAAACAAAATCAAATCAAATCTTGAATGAAATCCAAGAAATCCAAGATTGGATTTGATTTTGTGTTTTTATTTTTATCTTCCCTGTATGTCAGGTATGCATAGGCATATATGTGTGGCTACTCATACCTCCGAGAACTCAAAACAGATCATTCACTTAACTTACCATTCTTTAAAAAGAAAATAATAAATAAATGTTTTTATTTTATCATGATTTTTTTAAGAATATTTTTTAAGGACATCTTAAATTGTATGTTTTTTTAAGCATTTAAAAAACTTCTCTTGCCTATGAATTCTGGACTTTTAACGAAATATTTCCAAGTATATTATGACCGAAATCGTCAATGTTTTCTCAAGGACCTTTAGACCAAAAATCGTGGATTAAAAAAAATATATATACAGGGTGAGATAAAAAAACTGCAACAAAGTCAAACGCCATAATTTGTACATTTTTTAAATTTTATTGAATGAAGCCAAAAATATCGGAAATAGCATCAAATTTTAAAATACATTTAGATTTACTCGAATTTGACCCGTTTGGCACGAATTATGGCCTTCAAACGGCCAATGAAACCGTCACATGCTGCCCGAATGTTACTCTGCGGTATTTCCGTCCATTCCCGGCGAAGCGCTTGCTTGAGGTGATCGGTACTTTGGTATTTTTTAGTGTCAACCTTGCTTTCCAAAATACTCTAGACACAATAGTCCAACGGATTGGTATCCGGAGATTTTGGTGGCCATTGTGCGCTGGAAATGAAGCGAGGAACCTCATTTTGTAACCATTCTTAGGTGGCGCATGCTGAGTGCGATGGTGCTGAGTCCTGTGGGAATGTCCAAGGTCTGCAGACCAAAATGTTTGCGTGCCCAAGGCTTTAATACACCCTCCAGAATATTTTCGCGGTAATATTCGGCATTTATTCTAATGCCACGGTCGATTAATACAAGCGTAGAGCAACCATCGGCTGTTATGGCGGTCCACACCATCACCATGGCCGGCCGGCGCTTAAGTTATGGTGGGCAACCGAAGGTGCACATTTTCAGCTGACCTCTTTGGCAAATAAACACGATAATTTTGTTTGTTTACAAACTGCTGGACAACGAATCTTTTCTCATCGGAGAAACCCAAATTCGGCAGTTCACCACTTTCGGCCAAGCGAAGCAACTCTTTAGCTCTTTTGAGTCTAATTTCTTTCTCTTGCTGTGTAAGTTCTTGCACTTGTTGGAATTTCAAAGGCTTTACCCTGAGCTCATTTTTCAATATTTGCCAAATGGAATCTTGCGATATGTTCAGGTCACTAGCCATTTTGCGGCGGCCACTGCGACGCGGATTTCGATCAAGTCGCTTCTTTACTTTTCGACCCATTTCTGCAGACGTGGCTGTTTTCTTCCGTCCACTTCCTTGACGTCGGGCTACGCTACCAGTATCGCGATAACGAGCTATGGTACGAGACAAAAAAAATTTATTCACGATAGCCACTTGTGGTTTTCCAGCCAAATACAAAGAAATCACACTACCACGCTTGAATTCCATCACGAATAACGTTTTTTCTGGATTTATAAGAAAATATTTTTTACACTTTCGCTAAAATTTGACAAAATTGCTTATTAAAAATGATTTACGATGAAAAATGCCAAATTGGCATTACTTTGTTCTCTTTATGTTGACAAAGCTGTATTCTCTTTCCCCAATATATTTCTCATGCATACTCTTCATATCACATACACTCTCTCTCTCTCAATTTCTAATTTATGTTGAGCAACAAAAGGAGAGCATACATACAGACAAGTTTGAAAGCCCTCTACAACACAAGGAGCATATATGGCTAACGGTAATGGAACTGCATGAATTGCTATTTTACAAGTTTGCTGCGATGTCTCGGATTCAGTTGTCTTTTAACATTACAACGGTACGGTCGATGGTAGAAAACGAGAACGGATGTTAAAGGAAAATAAGAAAACAGTGGCATATCAAAGGCAAAGAAATAATCAAAAATCAATCAGTGTGTCGGTTAATGGGGCACCATTGTAAGGTCCCAAAAAAATAAAGAAAAGTGGGCACAAAAATAAATTCAAGGATTTTTTTAAGAATCAAAAATCAAATTTAAGTGGAAAAATAAAATAAATTCCAAGAGTTAAACAAAAATAGAAAAGGTTTAAAGCAGGCCTTGTTGAATTTGTTATGACAAAAAAATTGTTTCCAAGAAAAAAATTAATAAATTTCTGAGAAATTATTTTGAGACCGTCTCCTTTTAAAAAATCGCGCGAATTCGTGTGTGTACGTGTATTCTAAAAAATGTAATTGTGTACATATCTGTACTTGAGAGTGTGTGTGTATGTATTTTGTGGTCGTCGATTAATGTATTCCAAGTCTGTTTTTGTTGATGAGTGTTTGCCTTGTGGATTTGTTTTTTCAAATTTCCATTTCCAGCACACCAACACACTTACCTCCAAAGTTACCTTCTATAACTTCGCTTACTGCTGCTGGAGCATATTCCTCGGATTACTTGCAATTGTGTTTTGTTTTTTTTTTGTTTGAGCTCCGTTTATCTTTTTTTCTTCTCCGTTTTCAAAAAGAAATACACACATAAAACTCTATTTAGACGATGAAGTTTTATTTGTTCAATGGATATATAAAGAATGCGACGACAACAACGACGAGGAGCAGAACAGCGGCGGCATTGGCGATGGCGATGGTGGTGATGATGATGACAACAACGTTGTACCTGTTAAAACTGGGGATTATTGTTGCGACTACATTGCCGAAGCGGGAGTAAGTAAAGTTGGTTTGCAAACCTGGGAATGATTGTTTGGTGGGTGTGTAGCAGGGGGCGTAATGTTTATCATGTACATATGTGTGTGTGCATATGATGTGCGTGTCTGTGTGGGCGTGTGTGTTTTCGGTGCGTATTGATAGATCAATGTGGCAATCACAAAGGGATTATGTTAGTACGTGCGAACATGTGCGCTGGTGGTTGTTATTTTAATGCAATATTGGGTTGTAACGGAGTATTGAGAGAAATTTGATAAGCTTTTGAGAGATTTTATCAGTTTGACAATTGGATGGATATCGGTGTGATAGGGGTATACTCATTTTTATACCCTACACCACATAATACCCTTATTAGGCTTAACTCTAGTTTAGTAAAAACTCTTCAATTTTTTCGATTTACCCTGATTCCGGGAAATTATTTTTTTTTTTTGGGACGGACCCGAGACCCCAAAGTCCGGGATCAAGACCCCGACTAGTTCCGGATCCAATTAACCGATATAAGCTTATGAAAATACCTATCCAACTAGTGGTCATATGATGGTTCACGGTTCGGAAGTTATAGTCAAATTATCGATTTTTTGAACCCGGATTTTTTATAAAACCCCCAAAAAGTAAAAAAAAAAAAAAACAGTCATGTGACCACTTGTTAGATAGGTATTTTCATAAGCTTTCTAACGATATTGTCTATATCGGGTAATAGGGTCCGTGTCCAGGCCGGGTCTTGAACCCGGATTTTCGGGTAAAAATCTGGGGTCGCGGGTCAGTCCCCCAAGATAAAAATAGTTTCCCGGAATTAGGGTAAAAATACCAACCTCTGGGAAAAATTTCGAAAAAATCGAAGAGTACTAAACTAGAGTTGTTCCAAATTCAGGTCGCATTTATTATCCGATTCGAATGAAATTTTCCAAACAATATTTGTTTGGCCCAAGGACGAACCCTATTGAAATTGATGAGAATCGGTTCAAATTTAGATATAGCTTCCATATATATCTTCAACCGATTTCGGGTTAATTGTGCACCAAATGGCCAATATCACTCCAAATTACCTGAATTTTGGCACATCCCACCGAATTCAGTCTAGAAGCAAGTACAATAAATTCTGTGAAAATCGGTTCAGATATAGCTATAGCTCCCATATATATGTTTCATTCGATTTGGGGTTTTGAGTCCCTCACTTGCGTAATATGCACCCCAAAACCATGATCTTTGGTATCAGGTACAGCTGAGAAATAAGTGCCTAAAATTTTTATCAAGATAGGTTCATATTTGGATAAAGCTCCCATATATATCTTTATCCGATTTCAGGTTTATTGTGCACTAAGTGGCTGATATCAGCCCGAATGGACTGAATTTTGGCACATCCCACCGAATTCAGTGTAGAAGCAAGTACATCAAATTTGGTGAAAATCGGTTCCCATATAGCTATAGTTCTCATATATATGTTTCATCCGATTTGTGATTTTAAGTCCCTCACATGCGTAATATGCACTCCAAAACCATGATCTTTGGTATCAGATATCAGGTGCAGCTGAGAAAGAAGTGCCTAAAATTTGTATCAAGATCGGTTCATGTTTGGATATAGCTCCCATACATATCTTTATCCGATTTCAGGGGTTTTGTGCGTCAAATGGCTAATATCAGCCCAAATGGACTGAATTTTGGCACTCGTTCCATTACCTGTTGAAGGATTTGTGGTCCAAGTCTACCCATAATTATACCCTCAGCCATGTGGCTAGTTATACTCTTGGCCATATGGCTAAAGATAAAAAACCTCAACAAATATCAACGCCATAATTATACCCTCCACCATGGGTAGGAGGGTATATTAACTTTGTCATTCCGTTTGTAACACCTCTAAATATTCGTCGTAGACCCCATAAAGTATATATATTCATAATCAGCATAAAATTCTAAGACGATTTAGCGATGTCCGTCTGTCTGTCCGTCTGTCTGTCTGTTGAAATCACGATAGAGCCCACATTATTTGACGTAGACCTTTGAAATTTGACACAAGTGTGTGTATTGTCCCTAGGATGGTTGGTATTGAAAATGAGATATATCGGTCCACGTTCTGGTATAGTCCCCATATAACGGTACCTCCCGATATTCGGTATTTTGATGATTTATGCCACATTTTTTCACTGATTTGTGTAAAAGTTGGTATTTGTGGGTCATAATGGGTCCTAGTTCGTGTGGCGAAACATTGTAATTATGGGTGCACGTGTTGGTGTAGCCCCTATATAACGGTACCTCCCGATATTCGGCATTTTAATGTTTTTTGCCACATTTCTTCTAATGTTCTTTTACCCTAGGGTGGAGAGTATTAAAAGTTTGGCCCGGCCGAACTTAATGTTTTTTTACTTGTTTTTAAATTCTTTTTTAAATTTTATTGAATAAAAGCAAAAAAATGTCGGAAATAGCATCAAATTTTAGAAAAAGTTTAGATTTGTTCGAATTGGTCATTTTTGGCACGACCAATGAAACCATCAAACGCTGCCCGAATGTTGCTCTGCGGCATTTTGGCACATTACCGGCGAAACGCTTGCTTGAGGTGATCGACACTTTGATATTTTTAGTGCCAACCTTGCTTTCCAAAATACTCCAGACACAATAGTCCAACGGATTGGTATTGCGGAGATTTTGGTGGCCATTGCGCGCTGGAAATAAAACGAGGAACCTCATTTTGTAACCATTATTGGGTGGCGCATGCTGAGTGCGATGATGCTGAGTCCGGTTGGAATGTCCAAGGTCTGCGGCCAAATTTTTGCGTGATCAAGGCTTTAATAAACCCTCCGGAATATTTTGCGCATTTATTCTGATGCCACGGTCGATTAATACGAGCGGAGAGCGATCATCGGCTATGCCCCACAACATCATCATGGCCGGCGCTTGAGTTCTGGTGGCCAACCGAAGTTGCAAATTTTCATCTGACCTCTTTGGCAAGTAAACACGATCATTTTGTTTGCTTACAAACTGATGCTGGACAACGAATGTTTTCTCATCGGAGAAAACCAAATTCGGCAGTTCACCAACTTTGGCCAAGTGAAGCAACTCTTTAGCTCCCTTAAGTCTTTTTTCTTTCTGTTGCGGTGTAAGTTCTTGCACTTTTTATACCCTCCACCATTCTATGGAGGGTATATTAGCTTTGTCATTCCGTTTGTAACTCTCCGAAATATTCATAATATTCCGGATAAGCGTTTAGTGATGTCCGACTGTCTGTCTGTACGCAGTACGCAGGTTAAGTTCGGGCCATGTCGGTACACTTTTTCGTATAGCCCCCATATAACGGCACCTCCCGATATTCGGTATTTTCATGATTCTAGCGACATTATTTTCCGGAATTATTTCGAATTTCGTATTTGAAGTTCGTAATGGGTACTACAGCCTATGACAAAAATTTTTGAATGCAGGTTCAAGTCTTCGTATAGCTCCCATATAACGATACCTCCCGATATTCGGTTTTTTTATGATTTCAGCAGCGTTATTCACCGGAATCGTTCTAAAGTTCGTACTGGAAGATCCTAATGGGTACTACGGCGTATGACAAAAAAATTCGTAAGCAGGTCCACGTCGTTGTATAGTGCCCATACAACGGCATCGCCCGATATTCGATATTTTCATTATTTTAGCGATATTATTTACGGGCACAATTTCGAATTTCGTATTTGAAGTTCGTAATGGGTACTACAGCCTATGACAAAAATTTGTGTATGCAAGTCCACGCCTTCGTATAGCTCCCAAATAACGGTACCTCCCGATATTGGGTATTTTGATGATTTCAGCAGCGCTATTCACCGGAATCGTTCTTAAGTTCGTACTGGAAGATCCTAAGGGTTCTACAGCCTATGACAAAAAAAATCGTAAGCAGGTCCACGTCGTCGTATAGTCCCCTTTCAACGGCATCGACCGATATTCGGTATTTTCATGATTTTAGCGACATTATTTACGGGAATTATTTCGAATTTCGTATTGGGTACTACAGCCGATGACAAAAAATTTTGAATGCATGTCCAAGTCTTCGTATAGGCCCCATATATCAGTACCTCTCGATATTCGGTATTTTGATGATTTTAACGTCATTATTCACCAGAATTGTTTTAAATTACGTATTTAGATTTCGTAATGGGAACTACAGTCTGTGGCAGAAAATTGTCTATGCAGGTCCAGGTCTTCGTATAGGCTCCATATATCAGTACCTTCCTATATTCGGTATTTTGATGATTTTAGCGACATTATTCACCGGAATTGTTTCAAATTTGGTATTTGAAGTTTGTAATGGATACTATAGCCTGTGGCAGAAAATTGTTTATGCAGGTCCAGGTCTTCCTATAGGAACCATATATAAGTTCCCCCCCCAATATTCGGTATTTTGACGAGTTTAGGTACAATACCCACCGATATTGTTTGAGATGTCGTATTAAAACTTCGTAATGGATACTACAGCCTCTAACAGAAAATTGTCTCCACACAGCGCCGATATAACGGTACCGCACTAAGTACGATATTTTGATGATTTTAACTACATTATTCACCGTTTATTTCAAGTGTCGAAGTTGAATATGGTAATGACTTATGACAAACAATGCCTATGTAGGTCCTCGTCGTATAGACCCCAATATAACGGTTATATTCGGTATTTAAAAAAAAAAATTAACAGAATTTTTTGAAAATTTACAAGTTCGTTCTAAATGGTGCAGGGCATTCAAAGTTCAGCCCCCTCAAACTTACTGCTTTTTAACTTGTTTGAGTCTATTTTCTTTCTGTTGCGTTGTAAGTTCTTGCACTTTTTGGACTTTCAATGGCTTTACCCCGAGCTCATTTTTTAATATTTGCCGAATGGAATATTGCGATGTGTTCAGCTCACGAGTCATTTTTCGGCCACTGCGACGCGGGTTATGATCAAGTCGCTTCTTTACTTTTCGAACCATTTTTGCTGATGTTGCTGTTTTCTTCCACTCTACTTCCTTGACGTCGGGCTACGCTACCAGTTCACGGTAACGAGCGATGTTATGAGACACAAAAGATTTATACACATTTAAATGCTGAAGTGCTCTAACGATAGCCACTTGCCAGGTTTTCCTGCCAAATATAAAGAAATCACACTATTACGCTTGAATTCCATCACGAAAAACTTTTTTTCTGGAAAATTCTCACCAAAATGCTTTTGTACGCTTGTAAACCATATAATGAGCTGTCACTGGAAAAATTTTGAAAGTTGTTGGACGAGTGGCTTAGTAATGACAGCAGTCTGAATTTGGTTGTAGTTTTTTCATCTCACCCTGTATATATTCTTTCTTTTGCAAAAATGAATTTTTCCTTTCTCTACGCCAGACATTATTTGAAAGAAATAAAAATACATTCTCCCAGACAATGTAAACAAATAATTTGCGCACAATTAGCAGAAATTTGCCTGGCCATATCAGCTCTAGAAGCAATCAATTAACCTGAAAACAAAATCAAGCAAATTTATTTACTTTTACATAATTGGCTATTGGGGGCTCTCCATCATATTTCACACCTAGACAATTTTTCATCATAATTTATTGAAAGCAAATACTTTTCAGTGTTAAAAATTGAATTAAACTTAAGCTATTGCAACAGTTTTAGCTGCTGACCCAAAAAAAAAAATCCAAACTGACTGACAGTTCGTTCTTCTCTTCTTTTTTTTGTTTCATGGCAGACAAATGTCCCTTTTTGCTGCTGACAAATGAGGGTACTTAAAATGTTCGTTCCAAAAAAAAAAAAAAAAAAATGGAAAATGAAAACGCCACACACATACACACAAAAAGAAAAATCGGGGCAAACCGAGAAAATATGCGGGTAAAGGTTAACATCGGTAAGACCAAAATCACAAAACGTGGCCCCATTTCGCTTTTTTTTCTCCTCGCGTTGGTTTTGTTTGGTTGTTGACAACTCTGCATAATTAACTGCAATGACGGGAATTAAACGAAAGACCAAAAAAAAAGGAAGAAAATGTTTAAATATTTGAGCGAATAATTAAATGTGCAGTCAGTCAGTCAGTCCTTGTGGAGGTATAAATTCATGCAAAAGGAAGGTAATTTCTTCTTTGTATGTTAATTAATTGAAACAGCCACTCCAGTTTAATGTCGAGTATAACCCAAGGGAATTATGTCCTCGTACTTTTGTCTGCCGTAAATAATTATATTCTCCAAATGTTTTATGTTTGTGAAATGACATTATTTGGAGGAGAGATTTATTTTGGGTAAGCGAAGAGATTTATGGTTTAATTAATTTGTAAAGCTGGTGAAAATTGATGCAGTTGGGGATAAATTAAAAAGGCCAAAAAATCTTTATATAGAAGATCAGAATGCCTTCTAACAGAAGACCAGAAGGTGATTATATGGAAGACCACAAGGTCTACTTATAGATGACCAGAAGGTCCTCTTACAGAAGACGAAAAGGTCTTCGTTGTAGAAGACCTATGGGTTTTCAAATGAAGATCTAAGGGTCTTTTCATACAAGAACAGGAGGTCCTTTTATAGAAGACCAGAGGGTTTTCTCATAGACCAGAAGGTCTACTTATAGAAGACCGGAAGAAGATTTTCATATCGAAGACCAGAAGCTCTGCTCATAGAAGGCCACAAGGTCTGCCCATAGAAGACCAGACAGTTTTCTCATAGAAGACCAGCAGGTTTTCTTCTCCGAGAAGACGAAAAGGTTTTTTTCGGAGAAGACCAGCAGGACTTCTTCTCGTAGAAGAGCAGAAGGTCTTCTCATAGAAGTCCCGAAGGTCTTCTCATGGAAGACCCGAAGGTCTTCTCATAGAAGACCCGAAGGTCTTCTCATAGAAGACCCGAAGGTCTTCTCATAGAAGACCCGAAGGTCTTCTCATAGAAGACCCGAAGGTCTTCTCATAGAAGACCCGAAGGTCTTCTCGTAGAAGACCCGAAGGTCTTCTCATAAAAGACCCAAAGGTCTTTTTATAGAAGACCAGAAGGTCTTCCCATAGAAAACCAGAAGAAGGTCTTCCCACAGAAGACGAAAAGGTCTTCTCATGGAAGACAAGAAGGTCTTCTTCTGGAGACCAGAAGTCTTTTTCTCATAGAAGGCACGAAGATCCTCTCATATCCTCTCTTTGTCCTTGAAGGAATATTCTTTAAAAATCCAGGGTCTTTAAAGGTTCCTAAGGGTTCTTAAAAATATTCTCTAAAAATCCAGTTTACTCCTGAAAGACTATCCTAAGGATCCTTAAAAATATTTTCTGAAAATCCAGGTTTACTCCTGAAAGACTATCCTAAGGGTCCTTAAAAATATTTTCTAAAAATCCAGGTTTAAACCTTGAAGGACTATTCTAAGAGTCCTTAAAAATATTCTTTAAAAATGCACGTAAAGTGCTAGTACTATCCTCTTTGTTTAAAAATCCACATTAAATGCTAGGACTATCCTATTTTTTAAAAATCCTTAACAATTCTTTTAAAATTTCTACGGGTCATAAAAATGGTTTTTTATAGTCTCCGTTTAGTCCTTGCAGGACCATCCTAAGGGTCTTTAAAAATCCACCTTTAGTCCTTTAACAAATAATCTTCTAAAATCCACGCTTAGTCTTTGAAGAAATACTCTTTAAAAAAATTTAACCTTTAGTTCTTGAAGAAATCTTAAAAATCCTTAAAAAAATATTCTTTCATAGTCCACGTTTAAAGTTCTGAGGGTCCTTGAAAAAATATTCTTTAAAAATCCACGTCTAAAAGTCTGAGGGTCCTTGAAGAAATATTCTTTAAAAATCCACGTCTAAAATTCTGAGGGTCCTTGAAAAAATATTCTTTAAAATTCACATTTAAAAGTCTGAGGTCCTTCAAAAATATTGTGTTAAAATCCACGCGAAATGTTAGAGGGTCCTTGAAGAAATATTCTTTAAAAATCCACGTTTAAAGGTCAGAGGGTTCTTCAAAAAATATTTTTGAAAAATCCACGTTTAAAGGTGTAAGGGTTCTTTGAAAAATATTCTTTAAAAATCCACGTCTAAAGGACTGAGGGTCCTTGAAAAAATGTTATTTAAAAATCTATGTCTAAAGATGTGAGTGTCCTTGCAAAAATATTCTTTAAAAATCCACGTTTAAAGGTCTAGGAGTCCTTAAATAATATTCCTTACAAAATCCAGTTTAAAGGTCTAGGAGTCCTTAAATAATATTCCTTACAAAATCCAGTTTAAAGGTCTAGGAGTCCTTAAATAATATTCCTTACAAAATCCAGTTTAAAGGTCTGAGGTCCTTCTAAAAACATTCTTTAAAAATTCTCGTTTAATGGTCTGAGCTCCTGCTAAAAATATTCTTTAAAAATCCACGTTGTAAGGTCTGAGGGTCCTTCTAAAAATCCACGTTTAAAGGTCTGAAGGTCCTTGAAAAAATATTCTTCAGAAATCCACATCTAAACGTCTGAGGGTCCTGGAAAAAAGTATTCTTTAAAAATCCACGTCTAAAAGTCTGAGGTTCCTGGAAAAAAGTATTCTTTAAAAATCCACGTCTAAAAGTCTGAGGTTCCTGGAAAAAAGTATTCTTTAAAAATCCACGTCTAATAGTCTGAGGTTCCTTGAAAAAATATTCTTCAAAAATCCACGTCTAAAAGTCTGAGGTTCCTTGAAAAAATGTTCTTTAAAAATCCACGTCTAAAAGTCTGAGGTTCCTTGAAAAAATATTCTTTAAAAATCTACGTCTAAAAGTCTGAGGTTCCTGGAAAAAAGTATTCTTTAAAAATCCACGTCTAAAAGTCTGAGGTTCCTTGAAAAAATATTCTTTAAAAATCCACGTCTAAAAGTCCAAGGGTCCTTCTAAAAATATTTTTTAAAAATCAACGTCTAAAAGGCTGAGGATCCTTGAAAAAATATTCTTTAAAAATCTACGTCTAAAGGACTGAGGATCCTTGAAAAAAATATTATTTAAAAGACTACCTCTAAAGATGTGAGTGTCCTTGAAAAAATATTCTTTAAAACTCCACGTTTAAAGGCCTAGGAGTCCTTAAATAATATTCCTTAAAAAGTCTAGTTTAAAGGTCTGAGGTCCTTCTAAAAACATTCTTTAAAAATTCTCGTTTAATGGTCTGAGGTCCTGCTAAAAATATTCTTTAAAAATCCACGTTGTAAGGTCTGAGGGTCCTTGAAATATTCTTTAGAAATCCACATCTAAAGGTCTGAGGGTCCTTGAAGAAATATTTCTTAAAAAATCATTGAAGAAATATATTTTAAAAATCCAAGTTGAGTCGTTGAAGAAATTTTCTTTAAAAATCCGCGTTTAGTTCTTGGAAAAAATGTTCTTTAAAAATCCACATTTAGTCCTTAAAAATATGTTATTTAAAAATCAACATTTAGTCCTTCAGAAATATTCTTTAAATTTCCACGTTTGGTCCTTGAAAATTTATTCTTTAAAAATCCACATTTATAGGCCTGAGGGTCCGTCTAAAAATATTCTTTAAGGGTCTGTTGGCCCCAGCAGAAATATTCTTTAAAAAGGGTCCTTCAAAATATATTCTTAAAAAAATCAATTTTATAATTCTAAGGGTCCTGTTTTGAGGGTCCCTTTTAAAAAAGTCTGTTGGTCTAGGCTAAAATATTCCCCCCTCATTTTTTGGGAATTAAAATTTCCCTTTGATGACATCGACCAAAAATTCCTGCCTAATTCCTGGAAACATAAAATTTCTGTCCTTAATCTTTTCTTTTTTTTGGCGAGTTCGCCTTTTGATTTGACATGATGCGTAAATGTTTCTACAAAGCGACAAATGACAGCCTCCAGCTGTTCGTGTAATATCATTATGCTAAGTGAAATTGCTATGCAATGTTTTGTGTGATTATCAGTCTCCGCCCCCCGCGCTTTGCCCCTTTACAACCACACTCCCTCAAAACAGCGACATCGTGCGACAAATCCTTTCTTTCTTTGTGTGTCTTTTTCTTTCTTTTCCTTTGCTTTCGTTCTTGTTAATGATGGCATATTAACATAAAATTATAATTTTCAAGAAAGGCTTGATTAGAAGGGGTGAGACGCGAGGAGAAGGGGGAATGGATGGAAGGAAAAAGGTAAAGATCGAAATGTTAAAAATAGAACATTTCTCTGCCTTAATATGTGTTCAATCCTTTGCAATCGCTGTAATGTGAATGAGTTTTTTTTTGCTAAGGAAGAAGGCATTTTGTAAGGGGTAGGGGGTCGAAAGGGGGTAAGGTGTATCAAGTGTGTGGTGCTGGAGATGGCTTTGCCAAAGCAAATGATAATGGTGAAATAAAATTGTAACAACGAGCAAATAATGAAGTGTAATTTTCCTTTTTGCAGCCATTTGCATTTTCCACAGCAGAGAATTGTAAAAAAAATGTTCTCCGCCAGGATAATGCCTTTCAAAGTACCACGTCATAAAAAGTAAATGTGAAAAAAGAGTAATGATTACTTTTGTAAAAGCATTGCATGAACTGATTCAAATATTGATTTATTGAAGTGAAAAAGAAATTTCAGAAATTTTGAAAAGAATTGAAAAATAGTTTAAATTAAAAAAAAAAAATCTTCAAAAATACAAACTTTAAAGAAAAGTGATTTTCCGGTGAATTCAACTACTTCACGCTGCCATTGATTGCAGCAGCAGCAACAGCAGAACAACAACACATCCATCAGCATCAACATCAAAAACCACCAGCCACAATTGCATCTTGAAACCTTAATATCGTATTCCATGGATAACAGCAGCTACTTTGAATACAACGGATTTTCATTTCATTTCACAGAAAACATTTTAGAAAATGGGTAAGTCTTAGTCTTAAGCATCTTGAAAAGCTTTTATTAGAATTTAGAAGAATATAAAAGAAAGAGAGAAAGAAGCTTTCATTGTTTCCACACCATAATGACACGTTCTAAGAAGTTACTTTTTCCTTTGTGAATAATTCTAAAAAGGATTTTTCCAAGGAACATTTCTAAGAATCCGCTGTAAATGCAACGCAAAGAAAAGGCTTTCATTTCGTGGAACGCCATGACATTTTCAAACGAAAAAGGGATATTAGAACGAGACGAAAGTAAGAAAAGCAGTAGAGTTCAGTTGGGTCGAACTATCCTTATTTTTACCAAATAGGGTCCTTAAAAAAATATTCCTTATAAATCCAAGTTTAAAGGTCTAAGGGTCCTTCAAGAAATATTCTTTAAAAAATCACTATTCCTAGAAAAAATATTTTTTAAAAATCCAGGTTTAAAGGTCTAAGAGTCCTTGAAAAAATATTCTTTAAAAATCTACTTTTAAAGGACATAGGGTCTTTCAATAAATATTACTTAAAAATCCACGTTCATTAAAAATTCAAGTTTAAAGGTCTAATGTTCCGTCAAAAATATGTTTTAAATATCGACGTCTAAAAGGACTGAGGGTCTTTGAAAAATCATTTCTAAAAAATCCACTTTTAAAGATCTTAGAGTCCTTGAAAAAATATTCTTCAAAAATCCACGATTAAGGGTCTAAGAGTGCTTAAAAAAATTCTTTAAAAATTCACGTTTAAAGGACTAAGAGTCCTTGGAAAAATATTCTTTAAAAATCCACGTTTAAAGGTCTAAGAGTCCTCAAAAAAACTATTTTTTTAAAAATCC
Organism: Musca domestica; assembly: GCF_030504385.1. Classification (NCBI taxonomy): domain Eukaryota; kingdom Metazoa; phylum Arthropoda; class Insecta; order Diptera; family Muscidae; genus Musca; species Musca domestica. Next base: position 17,085,592 of record NW_026712249.1, read on the forward strand.
AAGTTCAAAGGTATAATGGTCTGTCAAAAATATTCTTTAAATATCCCCGTCTAAAAAGATTGAGGATTCTTAAAAAAATATTCTTTAAAAATCCAAGTTTAAAGGTCTCAGAGTCCTTGAAAAAATATTATTTAAAAATCCGCGTTTAAAGGTCTAACAGTCCTTGAAAAAATATCCACGTTGAAAGGTCTAATAGTCCTTCAAAAAATATTCTTAAAAAATCCACGTTTAAGGGTCTAAGAGTCCTTAAAAAATATTCTTTAAAAATCCACGTTTAAGGGTCTAAGAGTCCTTAAAAAAATATTCTTTAAAAATCCACGTTTAAGGGTCTAAGAGTACTTAAAAAAAATATTCTTTAAAAATCAACGTTTAAAGGTCTAAGAGTCCTTGAAAAAATATTCTTTAAAAATCAACGTTTAAAGGTCTAAGAGTCCTTGAAAAAATATTCTTTAAAAATCCACGTTTAAAGGTCTAAGAGTCCTTGAAAAAATATTCTTTAAAAATCCACGTTTAAAGGTCTAAGAGTCCTTGAAAAAATATTCTTAAAAAATCCACGTTTAAGGGTCTAAGAGTCCTTAAAAAAATATTCTTTAAAAATCCACGTTTAAGGGTCTAAGAGTGCTTAAAAAAATATTCTTTAAAAATCAACGTTTAAGGGTCTAAGAGTACTTAAAAAAATATACTTTAAAAATCCACGTTTAAGGGTCTAAGAGTGCTTAAAAAAATATTCTTTAAAAACCCACGTTTAAAGGCCTTAGGATCCTTGAAAAAATATTCTTAAAAAATCCATGTTTAAAGGTCTGAGGATCCTTGAAAAAATATTCTTTAAAAATCCACGTTTAAAGGTCCGAGGATCCTTGAAAAAATATTCTTTAAAAATCTACGTTTAAATGTCTAAGAGTCCTTGACAAAATATTCTTTTCAATATCCACGTTTAAAGGTCTGAGGAAAAAATATTCTTTAAAAATCCATGTTTAAAGTTCTGAGGATCCTTAAAAAATATTCTTTAAAAATCCACGTTTAAAGTTCTGAGGATCCTTAAAAAATATTCTTTAAAAATCCACGTTTAAAGTTCTGAGGATCCTTAAAAAATATTCTTTAAAAATCCACGTTTAAGGGTCTCATGGTCCGTCAAAGATATTTTTTCAATATCCAGGTTTAAGGGTCTCAGAGTTCATGGAAAAAAAATATTCTATTAAAATCCACGTTTAAAACTCTGTTTTATCTGTCACTTTCGGACCAAGACTGAACCTTACCAAAAATTACAATATTCTACAGCCGTTTCGCCTGGGCGTTGATGAATCGTTACTGTACTCTTTTAATAATAGAGACAGATTGTGATTGCCCCCATAACTCCCCATGTAATGGAGTCTCCTGAAGTTCGGTATTTCCAATGGTTCACAGACGTTTCGGGGATTTTAGTAGGTAAGCTTTCCTCTTACGAAACATTTTCGATCTGGGTCCACTAGTTGATAGCTCCAATTAATAGAGCCTACCGACTTTTAAGTTTCTCCAAGGATTCAGGTGCATTTTCCAACTGTAATAGGACGAGTATAGTTCTCAAAGGATATAAAACTGTACGGTATGTATTCCATGTGGTGGTATTTATTGATTGTGTCAGTCCCAATGTTCAAGTTTTTTGGACAAAAGTGATCCGCTACGAAGACATTTCAATTTCAGTCTACATTGTTCTGTTTATAATTTTAAAATCCGATTTCGACCGTTGAGAACCTTTATCCTTTGGCTTCGATTCTGGGATGTAACACCCTCCTCCGAGTAACTCCGATTTTTTCGTTTAGGTTACTGCATTTTACTCGATTCGAGACTACAAAAAGACTCTTACGTCCGTTAGCACTGGCTCCCTTAAATTTTTTGGTGGCAAACTGTTTGGATGGCCTCCTGTCCGAAAAATAACTTTAGAAAGGTTTTCTGTTTTTAGAAGACCCTTTAAGAGGCAAGAGGATACCAACGTCACTTAAAGGCTTCAAATCAAATTAAGTACCCCAACAGAAAACTTAATTTTAAAAAAACTATAATGCCAACATGATGCCCATTTTTTCTATCACGTTCTCTATTTTTGACATCGTTGAGCTCCATTTACTTGTCGAGCAGCAACGTGGCTGTTTTCTCTCTTTATGTTCTCTTTATTTTCTTTCTTTTCTGCATTCTCCTTTTTGTCCACCTTTTTTTTATCTACTTTTAACTTGACATGCTAACTTGGTAAATGACTTATGGCCATGTTCAGCGCTGCCACTGCTGTTGGCCTGTTGTCGTTGCCGTAGAAACGTTTTTTCTGATGTTCCCGTGATGATGATGATGATGAGAGCGATGATGATGCTGATGAATACCAACAAAATCAGCCAGCCTTAAGCATTATAATGTCCCGACAAGCAACGTTCAACGTTCATTCTTGGAACCGCGGCGAGTTCAATGATGTCAATGCTTTAGGCCAGCTATGATTGTTTAAACTATGAAACTTGAGAGGAGCAGGACTATTTTTTTAGTCTTTTTTACGACTTTTGGGTAGATTTCTCGTTTTGTAACATATCCTCCGGGGAGAGACACTGCAGCAGAGAATTCATTTGGTTCGTGACACTTTGGTTGTGCAATAGGAGTTATGTTTTTTTTTTGAATGTTGCCTTTGGAGGTAAATGGAAATTGATAGGTCGTTGTGATTTGCTATTGACGTAGCTATATATGTATATAGGTATGTAGGATGAAAATAAAATTGAGTTTTCAATTCTCCAAAATTTAAAATTCTTTTAAATCCTAAAGATGCTTGAGAAGGTCTTCAGAGCATTGCATAACACTTAGAAGAAGAAGAATATTTTTTTGATATCCTTTCTCCATGGAAGACCCATTAGAAGTCCTTTGAATATAGAAGACCTTCTTCTAAAGAAGGTCTAGGTCTTCTTTCTAAAGAAAATGTTATAAGGTTTTCTCTTTCTTCAACCCTTCAACCTTCTTCTTTCAATAGAAGCACTTATGGAGACCTTTTTGGAGGATTTCTTTTCAAAAATTTCCTCCTGGATATATTCTTTACATCGGAGACCTTCATTAGATTTTCTTTCTAATGAAGGCCTTGGGGATGTCTTCTTTCAAGAGGACTTCTTTTTATAGAAGTCCTTCTATAGGCCTTCTTCCTGAAGAAGACCTTCTATAGGCCTTCTTTCTGTAGAAGACCTTCTGAAGACTATTTTCCGGTAGAAGAAAGAAGGAGGTATTTCAACAATAAGACATTCTGGAGGTCGTTTTATAAAAGATCATATGCTGGATCTTCCGAACATCTTCTAGCCATGGAAGACTTTATAGAGGTTTTCTTCCATAGACGACTTTCTAAAGATCTTCCAAGTATAGAATACCTTCTAAAGGTCTTCTAACTATGAAAGATCTACTGGAAGTCTTTTAACTATAGATCTGTCTGAGACTACTTGAATGCCTTCTGAAGGTCTCTTTTACTGTAGAAGAGGAGGTCCTTTAACTATAGAAGACCTTTCGGAGGCCTTCTAAGTATAGAAGACCCTTGGAGTTCTTCTAAATACCTTCTAACTATAGAAGACCATCTGTACCTTCTGGATGCCTTCTAACTATAGAAGACCTTCTTGAGGTCTTCCAACTATACAAAACCTCTTGGTGACCTTCTAACTATAGAAGACCTTCTGGAGGTCCCTTAACTATAGAAGATCTTCAGAAGGTCCTTAAGCTATAAAAGATCTTTTGGGGATCTTCTAACTATAGAAGACCGTTTGGAGATCTTCTAACTATAGAAGACCTTCTGAAGGTCTTCTAACTATATAACACCTTCTAGAGGACTTCTAACTATAGAAGACCTCCTAGAGGTCTTTTTACTATAGAAGGCCTTGTGTAGGTCTTCTACCTGTAGAACACCTTGCTAGGATATCTTCTAACTATAAAATACTTTCTGGAGGTCTTCTAACTATAGAAGACCTTCGAGATGTCTTGAAACTATAGAACACGCTCCAGACCTCTAACTTCTTCTAACTATAGAGGATCTTCTGGAGGTCTTCTAAGTATAGAAGATCTTCTTTAGGTCTTCTAACTATAGAAGATCTTCTGGAGGTCCTCTTACTCTAGATGACCTCTCCTGTATAGAATACCTTCTGGAAGTCTTTAACCTATAGATCTGTTTGAGACTTCCTCGAGGCCTCCAGGTGGTCTGGAGATGGTCTTCCCTCTCTCAGGAAATTTGGAAAAATGTCTGAAAATAACTCTAAAAGTCTTTCATTACTTCCATATTTTAAAGACGTCATTCCTTCCTTTCAAACTTCTTCCTTTTATAGCAGCTTTAACGGAATACCAATTCATTGCAGGACAACAAAATTCCACAAATTTTGCACCTTTAAGAAATTATCGAACATGTTACCAGCGAGAATATCACCCCCTCAACATTGTTCGGGCAGCACCTTTCATGGCTGACACATCTCAAAAGTGTTTCAGTATCAGATATCTTGCAGTAGTAGTAGATCCCCCCATTCCGCTCCACCAACGCCGGCCTGCAAACAATTTTTGCACTTCAATGCAAAATGGAATGAAAAACCGTGTCAAGTGTTATTCTGTGTGACGCTGCTGTGTGTCGCTGATGCTGAGGTAGCGCCACACCATCATCACCATTCCTGTGCCGACTCTGTTGCTGCCGTGTTTGCTCCTTGGCTCCTTGTCACCCAGGGTGAGTTGAGGTTGAGTGGACTCTTCTTGGCATTTTTTCCATCTTTTTTCGATGGCATTGCTGTGTCTATTCTTTTTGTTTCTTTTGTTTTGTTGTGTTGTCATGCTCTCTCGACGGTTCCTTTGTTCACTTCTTTTGCCGGGGTTGTGTGCCTGTGCCTGTGCCTGTGCGTGTGCCGGTTTGTTGGGTGTTTGCATTTCGCTTCGCTAAAGGAAAATTAAGTTTTGTCGTCTCAGCGTTAGTTTGTTAAATTTTTACGCTAAATCTTATTCGCATCAGGGAATCGGAAATAAGGCCAACGCAGCAGCATAGCTGGCATGGAGCTCAACTTAATAGAGCTGTGCCAAGATCCAGTGCATAACTCCCCCCTTCACCCCAGTTGATGTTTGAGTTTCCTGTGCATTGTTGTTGGTGTTGCTTTTAAGGTTGCTCGGAGCCGCTTGGGTGTTGTCAACATTAAGGTGAAGTAGGAATTTAATTTCTTTATAGTTCAGATTTAATTATCCTTAAAAGGATGTCAAGCAGTTGTGGGTTATGTTGATGAGATGATGGCAGGTTTCACTCGAGAGAGAGGAGATATTTTTGTGGAAATCCCAAGCAAATAAATTGCATATAGCCTCAAGAAGCCTTGTATGAACAGAAAATCCTAACAAGTCCATTTCCGGAGGGTCTTTTATTAAAATATATATTTAAAGGTCTTTCAGCTACAAGATCTCCAAGCCTTTGTAATTTACAAGACTTTCTATCAGAACTTTAACAAAATGGAAGTCGTGTAGAAGACCCCTAAAGATGACCTCCAGAAGACCAATATATAAGACCAGGAAGACCTCCAGAAGGCCTTTGAGGTAAGAAGACCTTTAGAAGGTCCTCTAAGGTAAAAGACTTCTAGAAAGTTCTCTATGACTAGAAGACGTTCGGAAGATCATATATATTTAGGAGATCCCCAGAAGTCTTAAATAAAAAGCTTCAGAAGTACTTCTGGAGTCAGAAGACCTCCAAAAGGCGTTCCATAGCTAGAGGATATCCAGATGGTCTTCTTCCCGAAGTTAGAAGAAGCCCTGGATATCCTCTAGCTATGGAAGGCCTTTTGGAGGTCTTCTGACGAACTTCACAGGGCTTCTATATTTAGAAGACCTCTACATGGTCTTCTATTTTTGGGGGACCTCTAGAAGGTCTTCTATAGTCAGAAGACCTGCAGAAGCCCTTCTATTGTTAGAAGACCTGCAGAAAGTTTTCTATAGTTAAAAGACCTCTAAAGGGTCTCTTATAACTAGATAACCTTAAGAAGGAATTTTGTAGTTAGAAGACCTCCAGAAGGTATTCTACAATTAGAGACCTGCAGAATGTCTTCTACAATTATAGCGACCTGCAGAAGGTCTCTACAGATATAGCGACCTGCAGGAGGTCTTCTATAGCTAGAGGACCTCCAGAAGGACTCTTAGTAGGTCTTCTAAATTTAATGAGACCTACAAGAAGGTCTTCTATAGGTAGATGACCTCCATAAGGTTTTATATAGCTAAATTTAATGAGACCTACAAATGGTTTTCTATAACCTAGGGGACCTCCAGAAGGTCTTCTATAGTTAGAAGACCTTCAGAAGGCTTTCTGTAGCTAGAGGACCTCTAGAAAATCTTCTATAGCTAGATGACATCCAGAAGGTCTTCTATAACTAGAGGAACTCCTGAAGGTTTTAGAAAGCTTGAGTACATCTAGAAGGTCTTCTAAATTTAGAAGACCTCCAGAAGGTTTTATATAGCTTGAGGACCCCTAGTAGGTCGTCTAAATTTAATGAGACCTACAGATGGTCTTCTATAGTTAGAAGAGGACCTCTAGAAGGTCGCTTAATTTAATGAGACCTACAGATGGTTTTCTATAACTAGAGAACCTCCAGAAGGTCTTATATAGTTAGAAGACCTTCAGAAGGCTTTCTGTAGCTAGATGACCTCTAGAAGATCTTCTATAACTAGATGACATCCAGAAGGTCTTCTATAACTAGAGGAACTCCTGAAGGTTTTATGAAGCTTGAGTGCCTCTAGAAGGTCTTCTATATTTAGAAGAACTCCAGAAGGTTTTATATAGCTTGAGGACCCTTAGTAGGTCGTCTAAATTTAATGAGACCTACAGATGGTCTTCTATACTTAGAAGACCTCCAGAAGGTCTTCTATAGTTAAAATATCTCCAGAAGAACCTCTATAGCTTCAGGACATCCAGAAGGTCTTCTATACCTAAAGGACGAAGGTCTTCTACAGCTAGAGGACCTCCACAAGGTCTTCTATGTTCAGATGACCTCCACAAGGTCTTCCATAGTTAAAACACTTCCAGAAGGTCTTCTATAGTTAGGAGACCTCCAGAAGGTCTTTTATAGTTAGAAGACCTCCAGAAGATTTTCTATAGCTGAAAGTCCTCCAGAGGTTATCTATAGCCAGAAAACATTCAGAAGGTCTTCTGAAGTTACAAGTCCTCAAGAATGTCTTCTATAGTTAATAGACCTCCTCAAAACCTTCTATAGCCAGAGGACCTCTAAGTGGCTTTTTCTATTTCTGTGTGAAGACCTTCCCCTGTAGAGTAAGAACCCCTCAGATTGACATGCGCCTTCTTTTGTTGATGAGAACTATTTCTATGTCCTCTATGGCAACCTCTTTTCTTCTCAAAAATATATAACATGAATGTACAACCACCAAAATGCCATCTTAATTTTTATGTATGTCACTGGGTCTGCTATGGAACAAGACCATAAAAAAATATTTATTTTTATATGTAGTCACTTTTTAAACAATGAACTGTTTTTTGCCATCGTCCTTTTTCGTTTTAGAATAAAAGAGAAGTGGAGAAGAAAAAAAAAAAAAGAAATAATTGCAAATTACCTTCAATTCGCACAAAAGAAATTTTTGTCAAAGAACACAACAACATCAACAACATAACATACACTTTGTCAGAAGTGGAGAGAGAGAGAGTGGGGGGGGGACATATGAAATGGCAGCAGTAGCCTCTAACAAACAAATTTAAAAATAGTTCTGCTGTAATTGTTGAAGCTCTTAGGAAAAAAGGAAAACATTCAAAAGTTCTGTGTCAATAGTCTGCTACCTACGCAGTATAGCGACGAGGAAAGGAATAGCGGCATTCAGCAGCAACACGACGAAGAACAAGAAGAAGATCATCAACAGAGGCCATAGCTCCAAAGGAGGCCAAAAGGACAATAAGGTGCCGGTTAAAAAACAGAACAAACAATGAAAGTGACACTAATAACAAGACAAAAGGCAACACAAGGACTAACTAGCCGAGGCTTTGATGGCGTTTTAAAGGATAAGGGGGTGGTGTGGTTTTAAAGACGTCATAATTTCTCTCGAAGGAGGTGTTATATCACAAGAATGGGCTTATATACATAATGCGGGTCTTTTATAGAGAGAGAGAAGACCTTCTGCTGGTCTTCTAAAGAGTGCAGACCATCTGAAGATCTCCTAAAGAGAGAAGACCTGCTGCAGGTCTTCTAAAGAGAGAAGATCTTCTGAAGGTCTTATATAGACAGAAGACATTTTACAGGTCTTCTATAGACGGACGACCTTCGACGGGTCTTCCGTAGACAGAAGTTCTTCGACAGGTCTTCTGTTTACAGAAGATCCTTCTACATAGGTCCATTGGTCTTCTATAGACAGAAGACCTTCTACAGGTCTTCTATAGACAGAAGACTTTCTACAGGTTTTCTATAGACAGAAGGCCTCCTACAGGTCTTCAATAGATTAAAGACCTTCAAAGCTCTTCAATAGATAGAAGACCTTCTACAGGTTCTCTATAGACAGTATATCTTCTGCAGGTCTTCTATAGACAGAAGACCTTCCGGAGGTCTTCTGTTGACAGAAGACCATCCGGAGGTCTTCTATTGACAGAAGTCCTTCTGGAGGTGGTCTATTGACAGAAGACCTTCTGGAGGTCTTTTGTATAGAGAAGACCTTCTGCAGATCTTCTGTAGACAGAGGCCTTCTGCAGGTCTTCTATAGACAGAAGACCTTATGCAGGTCTTCTATATACAGAAGACCTTCTGCAGGTCTTCTATAGACAGAAGACCGTCTACAGGTATTCTATAGATAGAAGACTATCTACATGTCTTTTTTAGACAGAGGACCTTCTGCAGGTCTTCTATAGACAGAAGACCTTCTGCAGGTCTTCTATAGACAGAAGACCTTCTGCAGGTCTTCTATAGACAGAAGACCTTCTGCAGGTCTTCTATAAACAGAAGACATTCTGCAGGTCTTCTATAGATAGAAGACCTTCTGCAGGTCTTCTATAGACAGAAGACCTTCTGCAGGTCTTCTATAGACAGAAGACCTTCTGCAGGTCTTCTATAGACGGAAGACCTTTTACAGGTCTTCTATAGACAGAAGACCTTCTGCAGGTCTTCTATAGACAGAAGACCTTATTCAGGTCTTCTATAGACAGAAGACCTTCTTCAGGTCTTCTATAGACAGAAGACCTTCTTCAGGTCTTCTATAGACAGAAGACCTTCTTCAGGTCTTCTATAGACAGAAGATCTTCATTAGGTCTTCTATAGACAGAAGACCTTCTATAGGTCTTCTATGGACAGAAGACCTTCTGCAGGTCTTCCAAAGACAGAAGACCTTCTGCAGGTCTTCTATAGACAGAATACCTTCTGCAGGTCTTCTGTAGACAGAAGACCTTCTGCAGGTCTTCTGTAGACCTTCTGCAGGTCTTCTGTAGACAGAAGACCTTCTGCAGGTATTCTACAGACAGAAGACCTTCTGCAGGTCTTCTATTGACAGAAGACATTCTGCAGGTCTTCTATAGACAGAAGACCTTCTACAGGTCTTCTATAGACAGAAGACCTTCTGCAGGTCTTCTATAGACATTAGACTCTCTGCAGGTCTTCTATAGACAGAAGACCTTCTACAGGTCTTCTATAGACAGAAGACCTTCTTCAGGTCTTCTATAGACAGAAGACCTTCTTCAGGTCTTCTATAGACAGAAGACCTTCTTCAGGTCTTCTATAGACAGAAGACCTTCTTCAGGTCTTCTATAGACAGAAGACCTTCTTCAGGTCTTCTATAGACAGAAGATCTTCATTAGGTCTTCTATAGACAGAAGACCTTCTATAGGTCTTCTATGGACAGAAGACCTTTTACAGATCTTCTATAGATAGAAGACCTTCTACAGGTCTTCTATAGACAGAAGACCTTCTACAGGTCTTCTATAGACAGAATACCTTCTACAGGTCTTCTATAGACAGAAGACCTTCTACAGGTCTTCTATGGACAGAAGACTTTCTGCTGAACTTCTATAGACAGAAGAACTTCGACAGAAGATCTTCAATAGGTCTTGTATAGACGGAAGACCTTATACAGGTCATATATTGACAGAAGATATTATACAGGTCTTCATTAGAAATAAGATTTTCTACAAGTCTTCTAAAGACAACAGACCTTCTATAGGTCAGGTAGCATTTTTTATAAATCTTAAATTTCTCGCCAAATAATTGACCTACAGTAATAAAGGATTAAGCAGGACATTTGCTAAACATGTCCTTTTAAATAGCAAAAATATATATATCACTAAACACATAAAAAAGCCAGAAAAAATCCCTTCCAAATGTGTGTGTGTCAGGATTAAATTGATTTCGATGCTCTCTGACTGTCACTGTTTGCATTTGTCTCCCATTCGTAGATGTTGGCTTTGTTCTCCTCTCTGAAATTTCATTTGAAAGCCATTAAGACCAATGTTTAACAATAAATAAATAATTCCAAACAATGAAAATGGTTGAACTTGAGTTTCGTGTTTTATACTCTCTCAAACCCTGCGATGGAGATGGATGGCTATGGCATCGCTGGGCGAGAACATTTGTTTTTATTGTCATTTGACTTTAAATTTGTTACAAATGACATTTGGGTGTTCAGCGAAGTTAAGATACTTATTTATTTAATTTTTTATTTGCAAAACCCTAATGGATTTTTGTGTTGTTTGTTTTGGCTTTGGTTGGTTGTTGTGGTGGTTGTTGCTTTCTTTGAATTACAAAATGTGATTTAGTTGAATGGCTGATTGATTGTCAATGTTGTTAATTTCGGTGTTGACATTCAGAGTGCGTCATGTGTGAGTGTGGGGAAGGGTGGGGTTGGGGTTTTTAGGGGTATTGGAGCATTAATTGGCAATGATACATTACACACGAAATTCAATTTCTTTTTTAAGCAGTGTTAATTATTTAGGAAAGCTATTTTGGGAAGTTAGTCCCTCGTGCCTGGGAAAATAATTGATGTCACTATCACTTCTGATATTTCTGAGAATCTGGGAGAGGGGCGTATTTGAATGGGTTTAGCACGTTTATAGAAATTGAATGGTGAAGAGCTCATATATTTGAAAAGGATGATATATATGATAGAAAGCCTTCTGTAGACAGAAGGCTTTCTACAGGTTTTCTGTAGACAGAACATCTTCTACAGGTCTTTTGTAGATAGAAGACCTTACATAAGTCTTCTATAGGGAGAAGACCTTCTACAGGTCTTCTATAGACAGAATATCGTCTACAGTCCTTCTATGAACAGAAGACCTTCTATATTTCTTCTTTAGGAATAAGATATGTACTTTGTTAGATAGAACACCTTTTACAGGTCTTTTGGAGGGATGGCCCTTTCATCTATTTCTTAAAAACTTACGATATTTTTTCAGAAAGTCCTTGAGAAATATTCCTAAAAAACGAGAAATTTCGATATTGAAATTTTTATGGAAAACTCTACGATTTTTTTCCTTACATTCCATGAGATTTTAGAAAAATCTCAAATTGTTAGCCAGGAAATCCTTGAAATTAATTCTTAAACACCCAAGATTTTTTTTTTTTGTTGAGAGAGAAATGTTTCTTAAAAATTAAGGTTTTTTTGGTTAGAAGTTCATTAATGTTTTTCTTTAAAAATCCACGATAATTGTCCAGAAAGACTGAAAAAATCCATCATTTTTAGTCAGGAAGTCCTTAAAATTATTTCTTAAAAACCCACGATATTTGTCCTGAAAAACTTGAAAATTCCACATGTCCTTGAAATTAATTCTTAAAAACCCACGATATTTGTCCATAGACCTCAAAAATATTTCTTAAAAATTCACGATTTATGGTTAGAAAGTCAGCGGATTTTTTCCTTAAAAATTCAAAATATATTCAGAAAGACTGGAATAATCCACATTTTTTGGTCAGGAAGTACTTGAAATTAATTTTTAAAAACCCACAAATTTTTTTGAATAAAAATGGCTCGAATATATTCCTTAAAATCGTCGATTTCACGAGAAGCTCACTAAATTTTTTCTTAAAAATCCACGATATTTGTCCAGTCTTTCCATAATTTTGGTCAGGAAGTCCTTAAAATGAAATCTTAGAAGCCCGCGATATTCTTCCCTAGACGTCGAAAATATTCCTTAAAAATTCACGATTTTTTAAGAAGGTCATTAAATGTTTTCTTCAAAAATCCACGATATTTGGCTAGAAAGACTGGAAAAGTCCACAATTTTGGTTTGGGTGATCCTTGAATTTTTTTTTGTCAAATCTGATTGCTTCTTTTCAGAAAAACTGAAAAATATGTTTAATAAAACCGTAATTTTTGATCAGGCGGTAAACCCCTACCATATTTAGTTTTGTCAATGACTGTTCGGCCATTTTTGATTTTGTCAAAAAATCTCTAAAGTCCCGCGGATTTTAACTAATATTTTTCAAAAACTTTTTTTGAAAAAAAAAATTCCAATTTTTGGTCGAGAACTTTTTACATAATTTTTTAAAAGTTCCCCGATCTACGGCCAAAAAATTAAAGATTTTTTTAGCAAGAAATCCCAAGCAAAATATTTCCAAAACTTGGTCAAACTTGAATATGCATATGAGGCTAAGAAAAATCTAACTAAAGACTAAGGTTAAAAAATTTTAAACTGGATCCTGGAATGGCAAAAATATATGGATGAGAAAAAATTGGAGAAAATCAGTACCTATAAAATTAATAATTGGAAATGCTAACACTTGCCCGATGGAGTATACCATATTTTCCATTTTCGAAAATGGGGGCAGACTGAGTCGACCGATCATGCTCTTCTTGGAAGTTCGAAACAAATGGACTGTAAATAATTAAAAAAAACCTTATTTCGATGAGACTCATTAGAGCCTTATCAAATGTTGGCCATCAGGATGTGGGTATGAAAGTGAAGGAAAATTTTTTTCCATGACTTTTGGTCAGATTATTCTTAAATTTATTTCTTAAAAACTACCAATATTTTTCAAGAAAGACGTTGGCAAATATTCCTAAAAAAAAACATACATTTTGTTCCTGGAGCCTTTAAAATTTTTCTACAAAGCCCCACGATTTTTGCCCATGAAATCCATCATATTATATTCATAAAAACATAGAATACTCTAGAAAAATTTGCATTTTTTGGTCAGGAAGTCCTTGAAATATAGTCAGATCAGGAAGTCCCACAATATTTTTTGGACAAATATTTCGAAAATATTCATTAAAAACTAAGGATTTTTGTTAAGAAGTTCATTAACGTTTTTCTTTAAAAGTCCACGATATTTGTCCAGAAAGGCTGGAAAGTTCCATAATTTTTGGTCAGGAAATCCCTAAAAATATTTCTTAATAACCCACGATATTTGTCATGAAAAACTGGAAAAATCCCCATGAAAAACCGCTGGAAGAACTCACGATATTTGTCCATAGACCTCGAAAATATTTCTTAAAAATTCACGATTTATGGTTAAAAGGTCAGCGAATTTTTTCCTTAAAAATTCAAAATATATTCAGAAAGACTGGAATAATCCACATTTTTTGGTCAGGAAGTCCTTGAAATTAATTTTTAAAAACCCACAAATTTTTTTGCTTAAAAATGCCTCGAAAATATTCCTTAAAATCGTCGATTTCTCGAGAAGCTCACTAAATTCTCAATCAATAAATTTGCCCAGAAAGACTAGAAAAACCCATAATTGTTGGTCAGGAAGTCCTAAAGATGAAATCTTAGAAGCCCGCGATGTTCTTCCGTTGACGTCGAAAATATTCCTTAAAAAGTCACGATTTTTGATGTTTGAATGTTTTCTTTAAAAATCCACGATATTTGGGCAGAAAGACTGGAAAAATCCATAATTTTGGTTCGGGTGATCCTTGAATTTTTTTTGTTAAATCTCATTGCTTCTCTTCAGAAAAACTGAAAAATATGTTTAATAAACCCGTAATTTTTGATCAGGCGGTAAACCCGACTGTCAACGACTGTTCGGCTATTTTTGATTTTGTCAAAAAATCTCTAAAGTCCCGCGGATTTGAACTAATATTTTTCAATAGCTTTTTCTTGAAAAAAAAAAAATAAATAAATAAATAAATAAATGCTAATTTTTGTCGAGAATTTTTTACATATTTTTTTTTTAAATTCCCCGATGTACGGCTAAAAAAATGCAAGATTTTTTTAGCAAGAAATCCCAAGCTAAATATTTTCAAAACTTGGTCAAACTTGAATGTGTATATAAGGCTAAGGAAAATCTAACTAAAGACTAAGGTTAAAAAATTTTAAGCTGGATCCTGGAATGGCAAAAATATATGGATAAGAAAAATTTGACGAAAATCAGTAATAATTGGAAATTTTAACACTTGCCCGATGGAGTGTACCATATTTTCCATTTTCGAACATGGGGCCAGACTGAGTCGACCGATCATGCTCTTCTTGGAAGTTCGAAACAAATGGACTGTAAATAATTAAAAAAAAACCTTATTTCGAAGAGGCTCATTAGAGCCTTATCAAATGTTGGCCATCAGGATGTGGCTATGAAAGTAAAGGAAAAATTTTAAATAGATTTTTGTTTTAAATTTTCATTTGTTTATAGAATACCTATAGATTTGTCTATAAACTACATGTCCTTTACCAATTATGCCCACTTCCAGACATCAAAAGAATATCAATACACATTAGGAATTCAAAAATTTAATTGAGTTGAGAAATGACTACAGCTCTTAGATAGCCAATTATAGGTTTAAATTGCGTATAAAATTCCGCCATGACTACTTTTTGGCTCCCAACTGCCAAGAAGTTGACCACTACCACATACCCCTCGAAACATTAAAAGAATAACGACACATAAATTATTCCCGTTGTCATCAATCAAATCAATAGCCATAGATTGCCAATAACAAGGGTACAGTCTTGTACAACAACACCAGCAATAAAAAGAAAAATTATTTGTCAATGTGCCACAAGATGTTGCAGTGACAATATAAAATGGAATTTAACAAAGGAAAAAGGAAAAGCAACCAAAAAAGAGGACAAAAATCGTAGCAAATGCTAGAACAGAGTTCTTTTTCGGTTTATCGCTTTGGGGCGAAAAAAAAAAAAAAACAGCAAAGTTGTTGACCAAACTGAATTGGAAATGGTCAACTCTCTCAAATACAAATACATACTTATATATATCCTTATGTTGTGTGTTAGGAATCTATTGCTGTGAGATCAGAGATTTTTATCTTTATCTCTGTATTCTTTTTTTCTGTTAAAAATGACATATGTTCGAATTGATTTTCAAGTAGTTTTATGAAGTGAACAAAGTGGCTGACAGTAACAAATTGTCAATTAACAAGCGACATGAAAAAAGGTCAAATGCCATGTCTGGAGGGGTCTTCAGACATGTGGGCCTGGAATTTTTTTGTCCTTAAAATGTAAAAATTGTTGAGAATGTATCAGCCATGATAACAGCCTATGAAAGGTGGGTGAAGAAGCAACCGTAAGAGCTAGGCAGGCGAAGGCCATTCTGCAACTAATTCCATAAAAATAGCATCAGTGTGGGTTTGTAAAAAAACCTCTCTTGTTTTCGCCAAATCTAGCACTTTTTGCGAATTCGCTGGGTTATGGAAAATTGTTATTTGTCAAGGATAACGATTATTTCACGAGATATTTCAACCTTTATACAAATTGTGGATATTTGAGGAAATAATTGTATAGGATTTTACTGAACAAAATTACCATAGATTTTTAAACAAAATTGTCTAGGGCCTCCTCCTGACAAAATTGCAAATTTTACAGGAAATTTTCCAAGGGTCATCTGACGTAAAAACTCACATTTTTTAAGAATTCTGGTTAATTTTTTCAGAAAAAAAATTGTCGAACTATTTATACCCTACACCACATAGTGGAAAGGGTATTATGTCTTTGTGGATGTGTTTGTAACAGGGTGAAGGAAGCGAGATAGTCCCATAGTTAATTTTGATGATCTTCATAGAATTACTTTCTGAGTCGATTTATTCATGTCAGTCCGTCTGTCCGTCCATGTATTCTTGTGAACAAACTTCAGGTAGCATTTATTATCCGATTGAAATGAAATTATACAGATAATACTTGTTTGACCCAAGGACGAACCCTATTGAAATTGCTGTCAATCGGATCAGATTTAGATATAGCACCCACATATCTTTAACCGATTTCGGTTAATTGTGCACCAAATGGATAATATTAGTCAAAATGAAATGAATGGATTTTGGCACATCCAACCGAATTCAGTTTAGAAGCAATTACGTCAAATTTAGTGAAAATCGGTTCAGATATAGCCAAAACTCCCATTATATGTTTCATCCAATTTGGTAATTCGTAATATGCATTCGACAACCATGAAATTTGGTACAAGATATCTTATAAAGCTCGGAAATACCTTCGCCAAATTTTATCGAGAACCGCTAAGATTTGGTTATCGCTCCCATATACAGGGTGAGAAACTGAAAACTGCAACAAAAGTCAAACGCCATAATTTTTAAATTTTTTTAATTTTTATTGAGTAAAAGCAAAGAATGCCGGAAATAGCATCAGATTTTAAAATAAGTTGACATTTATTCGAATTGGTCACCTTTGACACGAATTATGACCTTCAAACGGCCAATGAAACCGTCACACGCTGTCCGAATGTTGCTATGCGGTATTCTAGGCGAAGCGCTTGCTTGAGATGATCGACACTTTGGTATTTTTTAGTACTAACCTTGCTTTCCAAAATACTCCAGACACAAAAGTCCAACGGATTGGTATCCAGAGATTTTGGTGGCCATTGTGCGCTGGAAATGAAGCACGGAACCTCATTTTGTAAACATTCTTGGGTGGCGCGTGCTAAGTGCGATGGTACTGCTGAGTCCTGTTGGAATGTCCAAAGTCTGCGGCTTTTATGGCTGCCCACGCCATCTTGAGTTCTGGTGGCCAACCGAAGGTGCACATTTTCGGCTGACCTCATTGGCAACCTCTTTTGTTCGTTTACAAACAGCTGGACAACGATTTTTTTCTCATCGGAGACGGAGAAAACCAAATTCGGCAGTTCACCACTTTCGGCCAAGCGAAGCAACTCTTAGCTCTTTTCTTTTATTTTCTTTACTTTTCTTTTCTTTTCTATTCTCTTTCTGTTGCGGTGTAAGTTCTTGCACATTTTTCAATATTTGCGGAATGGAATATTGCGATATGTTCAGCACACGAGCCATTTTTCGGCCACTGCGACGCGGGTTTCGATCAAGTCGCTTCTTTACTTTTGAAACATTTCTGCTGATGTTGCTGTTTTCTTCCGTCCACTTCCTTGACGTCGAGCTACGCTAACAGTATCACGGTAACGAGCGATGGCATGAGACACAAAAGATTTATTGACATTTAAATGCTGGAGAGCTCTAACAATAGCCACTTGTGGTTTTCCATCCAAATATAAAGAAATCACACTATCACGCTTGAATTCCATTACGAATAAGTTTTTTTTTTCTGGAAAATTCTCACCAAAATGCTTTTGTACGGCTGTAAACAACATAATGAGCTATCACTGGAACAATTTTAAGAGCTGTCGAACGAGTGGCGTACAAATGACAGAAGTCTGAAGTTGGTTGCAGTTTTTTAATCTCGCCCTGTATTACGGCTGTGGAGATGAAATTGAACAAATCGGGAGAACAATGTATATGGAAGCTATAGCTATATCTGAATCGATTTCCACCATATTTGGCACACTTATTTCTAGGCTCAGTTTGGTTATATGTGCCAAATTTCATTAAATTTGACCTAATATTACACGTTTGGTGCACAATTAAATCAAATCAAATCAAATCAAATAAAATGGGAGCTATATCTAAATTTTGACCGATTATCTCCAATTTCAATAGCGTTCGTTCTTGGGCCAAACAAATGATTTGTGCAGAATATCATTTCTAACGGGCAATAAATACGATACGGACAGACGGATATGCATAAATCCACTCAGAACGTGATTCTATGCAAATCATCAAAAGTAACTGTGGGTATAACTCGCTTCCTTCTCTGTCTTACAAATAAATGCACAAAGACATAATACCCCGATCACAGTGTGTGTAGGGTATAAAAATACCTTTTAACATTTTTTTTAGGGTCCTTTGCCAAAATCGTGTTTTTTTTAATGTCAACAAGACCTCTCTGAAAAAATCGGTTGGCCCATTTATTTTCTTAAATTTCTGTGATACAATTGGAAATTTAATTTCTATGGAAATTGTAGAACATAATGCTTTTCTCATAACTATTTTTAAACTGTAAAAATACTACTTTACATAAAATTTAATTTTAATATGGCATGTGGCAATAGGCTAATGGTATTTACATATCTCATGACAATGTCACACAAATGTCAATGAACTTTGGGCAAAATATTATTTTTTCATTTCTTTTTCATAATCTCAACTCAACATCTGACGTCACAGGAATAACACGAATCCATATGTTAGAATTTTTTTTGCACCCTGTTGCCTGGGCGAAGCGTTGTCGGGACAAAACGAAATCCACTCATGCTATCATATTTATTCCCTTTCTAAAAAGCTTCTAAAAAACACATATTTTATTTATATAATAGAATTTATTTATTTGTCTGCCCTGGAAAAAATGTTAAATTAATATACATTCCTATTGTGGGAGTTCACTTAAATTTATTATGTGGGATTTTTTGTTCCTCTAGGTTTCCTTGGCATGCCTAATGGTTAGGGTAATAGTCATTTTCTGCACCCAACCCTCCTCCCCCACTCTCTGGGAGGAAATACGCACCTTGACAATAAATCACGGTAATGGCACAAAGTAAAGTGAAATGCTAAGGTTGGCATGACACGACAATGAAACGAGTGTAAAACGAGACATTTAACAAATTACCAGGGAATGCGATAAACCACCACCCCCGCTCCTCCTTAAGGCGGCAAGACGCCATAAAATAGAAAAGGAAAATGAAACGACAAAGACTACAACGACGACGACAATGACGAAGGTTGAAAAGAGTTGTAACTTGTGGGCCAAAAGGTAGATGAGGCGCGGCGAATTTTGAGGCATTCTAGTAAACAAATCGTAAAAAGGACATTCCAATTTCAACCAGGAGTTTGAGGGGAGAGAGAAATTTGTGTTTACTTTTTGTCTATGAATTTTTGTGTGTTTGAAATATTTCCAATAAATTGGAATACTTTGATTTTGGAATTCGTAGGAATTTTTTGTAAACAAATATTTGTTCGAGAGTCAAATGTCGAAAATATGACAGAGGCTTTTTCGTTTGTGTCAGAGTGACATGTGGAGACGGAAAGGACATTTACATAGATCCAAATTCCTCATAACTTCATTTTGAACACTTTCTTTTAAAAATGTTTTTTTCAAGGACCCAAAGACATTTAGATGAGGATTTTTAAAAAAAATATGTTTTCAAGGACCTAAATGTTTTTTAGAATATTTTTTCATCCACCAAAGGACCTCTGTAAACGTGGATTTTTTAAAAATAATTTTTCGAGGACTAAAAGAACTTTAAACGTGGATTTTTTCAAGGACTAAAGACCTTTCAACCTGGGCTTTTTTTAAATATTTTTCAAGGATTTTTCAAAAATAAGGACCATTAACTGCGGATTTTTTAAAAATATTTTTTCAAGGACCTTTAAACGTGGACTTTTTAAAAATATTTTTTCAAGGACCTTTAAACGTGGATTTTTAAAAAATATTTTTCAAGGACCTTTAAACGTGGATTATTAAAAAAATATTTTTTCAAGGACCTTTAAACGTGGATTTTTTACAATTATTTTTTCAAGGACTTTTAAACGTGGATTTTTTAAAATTATATTTCCAAAGACCTTTAAACGTGGATTTTTTAAATTATTTTTCAAGGACCTTTAAACCTGGATTTTTTAAAAATATTTTTCAAGGACCTTTTGCCTTGGATTTTTTAAATGACCTTTAAACGTGGTTTTTTTTAATTATTTTTCAAGGACCTTTAAACCTGGATTTTTTGAAAATATTTTTCAAGGACCTTTTAACCTGGATTTTTTAAAAAAAAAATTTCAAGGACCTTTAAACCTGGATTTTTTTAAATTATTTTTTCAAGGACCTTTAAACGTAGATTTTTTAAAAATATTTTTTTCAAGGACCTTTTGAACTGGATTTTTTAAAATTATTTTTTCAAGGACCTTTAAACGTGGATTTTTTTTTAAATTATATTTCAAGGACCTTTTAACCTGGATTTTTTAAAAATATTTTTTCAAGAACCTTTAAACGTTGATTTTTAGAAATACATTTCCAAGGACTAATAGGCCTTTAAACGTGGATTTTTTAAATCTTTTGTTTCAAGGACTAAAAGACCTTTAAATGTGGATTTTTTAAAAAAAATATTTTTCAAGGACTTAAAGACCATTAAACGTGGATTTCTTTAAAAAAAATTTTTCAGGGACTAAAAGTCCTTTAAACATGGATTTAAAAAATATTTTTTCAAGGCCTTAAAGACCTTTAGACATGGATTTAAAAAAAATATATATTTTCAAGGACTTAAAGAACTTTAAACGTGATTTTTAAAAAAAAAATTCAAGGAATTAAGACTTTTATTTTAAGGACTAAAGGACTATTAAACTTGAATTTTTTTAAAGTATTTTTCAATGACTTAAAGAACTTTTAAACGTGGATTTTTTAAAAAAATATTTTTTCAAGGACTTAAAGTCCTTTAAACGTGGATTTAAAAAAAAAATATTTTTTCAAAGTCTTAAAGACTTTTAGACGTGGATTTTTTAAAAAATATTTTTTCAAGGACTTAAAGACCTTTAGACGTGGATTTTTTAAAAAATATTTTTTCAAGGACTTAAAGACCTTTAGACGTGGATTTTTTAAAAAATATTTCTCCAAGGTCTTAAAGTCTTTTAGACGTGGATTTTTTAAAAAATATTTCTCCAAGGTCTTAAAGTCTTTTAGACGTGGATTTTTTAAAAAATAATTTTTAAAGGACTTAAAGACCTTTAGACGTGAATTTTTTAAAAAATATTTCTCCAAGGTCTTAAAGTCTTTTAGACGTGGATTTTTTAAAAAATAATTTTTAAAGGACTTAAAGACCTTTAGACGTGAATTTTTTAAAAAATAATTTTTTAAGGACTTAAAGACCTTTAGACGTGAATTTTTTAAAAAATAATTTTTCAAGGACTTAATGACTATTAGGCATGGATTTAAGAAAAGTTCAGGATTTAAAGACCTTTTTCAAGGACCAAAAGAATTTGCCTTCTCTTTAAAGTTTCCCATTAAAATTTGCCATATGGCTTCTGGTTGGTTGGTAGCAAAACCTTAACTACAACCTGTCACATTAACCTGGTTACATTTATGGCTACTGTTGTGTGCCATAAATTTTGATATGAAAATATGATTAAATTTGTATCCAATCTATATGTGAGTCAATATTGATTATCAGTGATGAGCTACTAATAAAAATAAAAAAATGTCATTGTATTCTGAGCCATGCTGATGGCTATGACAGAGATAATGTCATCATTATCATCATCGTCATCGTCGACATGAAACAGGACGCGACCAGTCTATCGACATTAATAATGACATTAAAATAATAAATTATTTATATAATGTTGCTTTGTTTATCAATATATATATATATATATATATATAGCCTCGGTGTGTGGAGAGAACGCCAATGAATTATAGAAATGCATTTAACCCTACTGCGGAGTTGTTGTCATGACAAAGTGTTAGTGAATACCCCTTTCAAAAATCGTTAAGCCACTCCACGTGCAAGGCAAGGGAAGTGATAAAAGTATTTCCCCACAATTACCACGATTGGTCATGGGGACCCTGTCTGGAATATTCCAACAACACCTGGTTCGATTTTCCCTTTATCTATTCGGAAACAGCATTAGATAAGCGAGCATGGAATGGTGATTGGCAAACATACATTACCTCCCATTGCTCGGGTGACTAACCATAAAATTATGTAAATACATCATCATCATCATTATCATCGCCGACTGATAGCGGATAAAATAATAACAAAAGTAGCCTTCATTATTTTCAATGAAAATTCCATGGAAATGCTGATAATATCCCCCCAAGGCAATAATAATGAAAATTCAAGGTAATCGCGTTGATATTGAAACAAAGAAGCTCCCGTTAATAAATATTCCTTAAAATTTTTGCTGCGTCATTTTTTTTTGCTGCCGCTGCTGCTTCTCGAAGCCAGACAAATGGAAAACGTTTAACTGAAGAATATTAATTTTCTTTGTAAAATGGCTTAGGGGAATTTTCATTTCAACATTTATTATTTATGGTTGAATTGAGAAATCTTACAGGCCATTTGGGAAATATTCCTAAAAATGGAATAATTTATGAGGAAAGTGTGTATTTTGTAAATTTCGGGAAGGGGCAAAAAAAAAAAAGAAAGGCTGTGGATAGATTGATAGACATTCGGCTGGCTTAAATTTTTGCAACTTTCTTCTGTAGACACCTGACAGACATGGAAATCCTCGAAAAATATTCTTAAAAAAATACACGCCCATTGCCTTGGCAGACCTTGAAAAATATTCTTAAAAAAATCCACGCCCATTGCCTTGGCAGACCTTGAAAAATATTCTTAAAAAATTCCACGCCCATTGCCTTGGCAGACCTTGAAAAATATTCTTAAAAAAATTCCACGCCCATTGCCTTGGCAGACCTTGAAAAATATTCTTAAAAAATTCCACGCCCATTGGCTTGGCAGACCTTGAAAAATATTCTTAAAAAATTCCACGCCCATTGCTTTGGCAGGTTTTGAAAAATATTCTTAAAAAATCCAAGCCTCTTATCATGGAAGTCATTGAAAAATATTCTTAAAAAAATCCACGCATATTGCCTTGCAAATCTTTGGAAAATATTCTTAAAAAAATCCGCGCCTATTGCCTTGGAAGTCCTTGAAAATATTCTTAAAAAATCTACGTCTATTGCCTTGGAAGTCTTTGGAAAATATTCTTAAAAAAATCCACCTTGGAAGTATTTGAAAAATATATTTAAAAAAATATACGCCCATTGCCTTGGAAGTCCTTGAAATATATTCTTAAAAAAATATACGCTCATTGCCTTGGACGTCCTTGAAAAATATTCTTAAAAAAATCCACGCCTCTTACCTTGGAAGTCCTTGAAAAATATTCTAAACAGAAACCACGCCCATTGCCTTGAGAGTTCTTGAAAAATATTCTTGACAGAAACCACGCCTATTGCCTTGAAAGTCCTTGAAAAATATTGGAATCATTTAAGGATATACTTGGATCATTTAAGGTCATTTCAAGATATGCTGGAAATCATTTCAGGATATACTCGATCATTTAAGGAGATACTTGGGTCATTTAGGAACATTTAAGGAAGTACGTAGATAATTTGAGGACATTAAAGGATATACGTGGATCATTTAAGGACATAGTTTGATCATTTAAGGACATTTAAGGATATACGTGGATCATTTAAGGACATACTTGGATCTTTTAAGGACATTTAAGGATATATGTGGATAATTTAGAGACATACTTGGATCATTTAAGGGCATATTTGGATTATTTAGAGGACATTTAAGGATATACATGGATGATTAAAGGATATTTCGGGATATACTCGATCATTTAAGGACATATTTGCATTATTTAAGGACATTGAAGAATATACTTAGATCGTTTAAGGACATTTAAAAACTTTCCTGGGATATTTAAGTGCATTTAAGGATCCTTAATCCATTTAAATGTCCTTTAAGGATATACGTGGATCACTTAAGGATATTTCAGGATTATTTGAGGGCATACACATTTAATGATGTACACGATTATTTAAGGACATTTAAGGATATATGTGAATAATTTAAGGACCTACCTGGATCATTTAAGGACATTTAGGGATATACGTGGATCATTTAAGGACATTTACCGATATACGTGGGATATTTAAGGATATACGTGGATCATTTAAGGACATTTACCGATATACGTGGGATATTTAAGGATATACGTGGATCATTTAAGGACATTGACATTGATCGACCATTGAACGACATTTAATGATAAGCGCGATCATTTAGAGATATACTTGGATAATTTAAGGGCATTTAAGGATATTTCAGGATATACGTGGGTCCTTTAAGGACTTTAAGAACGTGGATCCTTCAAAGTCTGTAGGAGTTTTATATGTGAGTCTTTAAAGGATTATCAGGGCACAATGCGTGGATCTTTTAAGGACTTGAAGAGCTACATATGTCTATCCCTTAGAAACTTTAAGGGTTGAGAAAATATATCCTTCAAGGACTGTAAGTGTTTTATGAGTGGATATTTTGATGATTATAATTTAAGGACACATAAGGATATTTCAGGATATACGTGAATCCCTTAAGGACTTTTAGAACGCGGATCCTTCAAAGACTGTAAGAGTTTTATATGTGGATCCTTAAAGGATTATCAGGGTATAATGCGTGGATTCATTAAAGACTCGAAGAGATACACACGTCTATCCTTTAGAAACATTAAAGGTTAAGAGGGTACATCCTTCAAGGACTGTAAGTGTTTCATGTGTGGATATTTTAAGGATTATGATTCTTTAGGAATTACATACGATCAATCTTTTAAGGATCATACCAGCTATATATGTGGATCCTTCAAAGAGTATATATACTTGAATATTTTAAGGACTCGAAGGACTATGTACGTGGATCCTTCAAGGAACTTAAGGGCTTTCAATTTGGATTCTTTGAAATTTGCCTATATAATTGTATTATGGTAGTGGATTCAACCCAGGTTAGGGGATGAAGACCTTTTAAAAAAGTGCAACCCAATGTAAAGGACTAAAAGCTTCGATTCTTCACCCCCTTCATTAAAGAAAAAATGCATTTTAATTTTCTCCATTCTATGCCTTTCATTTTTGCCGAATTGGAGAGAAGTACCCCTTCAACCCTCCACTCAAGTCTCCACCCTTCAAACTTCTCCCCCATTAATGGATGATTTTATTGAATGAATTCAACTCGAAATTTCGAGAGTTTCAACAAAAGGAAAAATAAAGCAAAAAAAAGTCACTCGAAAAACAAAAAGGATATGCTTACTTGGACAAACTTGAACAAGTCCATTGTTTTTTGATTACTCTGGAAAAAAATAACAAATATTCCGAATTGAGGGAATTGTTGAAATTGTTCTCCTCTTTTGTTTTTTGGAGAATATTTTTCTGTTTTGTATTTTTTCGCATTGTTTAACCAAAACGATTGGAATGAAAGATTTCCCTTGTTTTCAGTGAATACACAACAACTTTGTTGCCAAAATGTTTTTTTTTTGTTGCATATTTTCTCCCCCCCCCAAAACCAGCTCCGGTAACCCTTCCTTGATTTCTTTATCTACAATTGTGTTGTTCATGATTTGTTGTTCTTGTTTTTGTTGTTGTGGAAAGCAAGCGACAATGCGGCTAATAAAAATTGCGAATAAAAGCAATGCAAATAAAATAAAACGGAAATTGAAATGGCAATAACAAAAATTTGTGGGTGTGTGATAGTTGAGGTTTGTGATTTTATTTTCCTGTAGGGAGGGAGAGGAGAGTTGGGGGCACAATGGGAATGAAATATATCGACGATGTGTAGTTGAAAAGTGAAGTGCTTTGGAAGAATTGAAAAATATTCTTAATAAAAATCCATACCCATTGCCTTGGAAGTCCTTGAAAGATATTCTTAAAAAATATACACCTATTGCCTGGGAAGTCCTTGAGATATATTCTTAAAAACATCCACGCCTATTGCCTTGGAAGTCCTTGAAAGATATTCTTAAAAACATCCACGCCTATTGCCTGGGAAGTCCTTGAGATATATTCTTAAAAAAATCCACGCCTATACCTAGGACATTTGAGGATATCCTTTGATAATTTCAGGACATTATCTAAGGACATTTAAACATATACGTGGATCTTTTAAGGACATTTACGGATATGCGTAGGATATTTAAGGGCATTTAAGGATCTTTTAAAGACATTTAAGATATAAGTGCATCAATTGTGGAAATTTCGGGATATACTCGATTATTAACGGACATTGAAGGATATGCGTGGATCATTTAAAGACATAGTTGGATAATTTAAGAACCTACTTGGATCATTTAAGGACATTTAAGGATATACGTGAATCATAAAAGGGCATTAACGGACATAGTTGCACAAAGTTGGAGCAAAATCGGATTATCCTTATTCTTTCTGCGCAAAAAATATATTTTTTGAAAATTTCGACCTTTTGTGTGGGAGGTACCAGAAGGAGTGGACCGATATTGCCCATCTCCAAACTCGATCTAAGTTTGACAAAAATATTACGATGTACTCAGTTTGGAGGAAATCGGATACTCCCTTCGAGAGTTATCGTGCCCACCAGCCAGCCAGACAGACGGACGGACGGACATCGCTAGATAGACTCCAAATGTTCTGAAACGGAATTGGTCCAAAGAGACCTAGGGTCTAAAACCGTTATTTCGACTAGGCACGTTTTGACCGCATCAAATTGTATATACCTTCTGCAGCCATATGGCTGAGGGTATAAAAAAGAATACACGTGTATCGGCGTTCTGAAAGTTTACATCGCAAAGTGACCTAAATGGAGAATTGTGAACGCATTTATTATCCGATTGAGATGAACTTTTTCAAACAACATCTGACTGGCCGAAGGGCGGACCCTATTAAAATTGGTGAGAATCGGTTCACATTTAGATATAGCTCCCATATATATCTTTAAACGATTTCGGGTTAATTGTGCAACAAATGGCCAGTCTAAATGAGCTGAACTTTGTGCACATCCGACCAAATTCAGACTAGAAGTAAGTACATCAAATTTGAAAATCGGTTCATATATAGCTATAGCTCCTATATTATACTTCATCCGATTGGTGTTTAAGTCCCTCATATTCGTAATATGCACTCCATATATAAGTTTCACCCAATTTGGAGATTAATTCCCTCACATTCGAAATATGCATTCGACAACCATGATATTTGGTACCAGATATCTTATAAAGCTCGCAAATACCTTTGCCAAAATTTATCGAGAACGGCTAAGATTAGCTCCCATATATATCCTCTTTCCGATTTTGGGTTTATTATGCAAATAATGGCTAATATCAGCCCAAATAGAGTGAATTTCGGAAGGTACGTTTCCATTTTGTGCTATTCAGTTCCTATTTATGCAGGGTGAGATAAAAAAAGTCAAAAGCAATAATTTTTACAATTTTTTTTAAATTTAATTGAGTGAAAGCAACAAATATCGGAAATAGTATCAAATTTTAGAATAAGTTTAGATTTGTTCGAATTGGTCACCATTGGCACGAATTATGGCCTTCAAACCGACAATGAAACCGTCACATGCAGCACAAACGTTGCTCTGCGGTATTTTGGCACATTCCCGGCGAAGCGTTTGCTTGAGGTGATCGACACTTTGGTATTTTTAGTGCCAACTTTACATTCCAAAATACTACGGACACAATTGTCCAACGGATTGGTATTCGGAGGTTTTGGTGGCCATTGTGCGCTGGAAATGAAGCGAGGAACCTCATTTTGTAACCATTCTTGGGTGACGCGTGCTGAGTGCGATGTTGCTGAGTCCTGTTGGAATGTCCAAGGTCTGCGACCAAAATGTTTGGGTGCCCAAGGCTTCAATACACCCTCCAGAAAATTTTCGCGATAATAATCGGCATTTATTCTGATGCCACGTTGAAATTCGTCAGTTCACCACTTTCGGCCAAGCGAAGCAACTCTTTAGCTATTTTAAGTCTATTTTCTTTCTGCTGCGGTGTAAGTTCTTGCACTTTTTGAAATTTCAATGGCTTTATCCCGAGCTTATTTTTCAATATTTGCCAAATGGAATATTGCGATATGTTCAGCTCACGAGCCATTTTTCGGCTACTGCGACGAGGGATTCGATCAAGTCGCTTTTTTACTTTTCGAATCATTTCTGCTGATGTTGCTGTTTTCTTCCGTCCACTTCCTTGACCCGGGTCGGGCTACGCTACCAGTATCACAGTAACGAGCGATGGTACGAGACACAAAAGATTTACTCACATTTAAATGCTGGAGTGCTCTTACAATAGCCACTTGTGGTGCTCCAACCAAATATAAAGAAATCACACTATTACGCTTGAATTCCATCACGAATAACTTTTTTTCTGGAAAATTCTCACCAAAATGCTTTTGAACGCTTGTAAACAACAATATAATGAGCTGCCACTGGACTAATTTTAACAGCTGTCGGACGAGTGGCTTAGAAATGACAGTAGACTGAAATTGGTTGCAGTTTTTTCATCTCACCCTGCATATATTAATTAATGGAGTTTAGGTAGGATTTATACTCTTGACGTCTTCTAGGACCTATAGTAGAATTATGTGCCAAATAATTTGTGGAATATTTTGACTTGCTATGATGCCATTGAAAGGGAGTTTTTAACCACATTTCAAAAAAGAACCAAAAAGACCCCTTTGTTGACTCGTTTTAGGGTTAAACTATTCTAACTAAATATTTCTCGTATTTTTTTCTGCAATATTGCCGAAGAAACTATATACCTGAAATGCACGGATTCTGAAAAATTCTTAATCCGAAAATTTCCAAAAGTGTCGAAGAGGGAAACATACCCCCTCTACTTAGTTTACTTTGCGATACAAACTTTGAAGACGCCGATATTCTATTATTCTATTTTTAGCTCTACTTTCATAATCTGCTGGATTTTTCTCAGTAATTTTTTTGTTGCCCAGTGTAATAGATTTTTTTTCAATGGTTTATTATCTATATATCCATCTGTCTCCCTCTCTGTGTGTTTTGTATGTGGAGTGTAGATAGAAAAAATCCCCTCAAATATCCTTGGTATAAAGAAATATAGTTTTTCCTCAATCCCAGCTCACTGTGCAACAACTATCAACTATCCACAAAAACAAATCGAAAAACATTGCAAAAGGGAGGGGTTTTATTCATTCCATAATTGTAGGTGGTCGTCGTTATTATCGCCAGCGACAACCGCCCCGCAATTTCAGTGATACAAAACACAAACTTTTGATGGCTAAAACTTGTTGCGGCAAAATTTCAATTGGCTGCGATAGTGGTTTCTGCAAAATCACACAATCACTTCCGATATCAAAAAAACTTTTCCGGGTGTGGGGCGGTCAAGGAGGTTCAAGGTTATTGCTGCGGAATTTTTATTAAAATTTCATTTTGCCACTCATTGATGTATTTATATTTTATGACCTTGAAATTCGATGCATTTGGCATTATCGAAATAATGACAGAATGGTGTGAATGAATTGAAATTAAAATAGTTTGGGAAATAAAAAAATGCAATCAGCATTGAATGTGGATTTTTCAACAAAGGAAATATGTGTTTATTTTTTATGAATAAAAAAAGAAAAAAAAAAAAAAAAATATGAAATTTAACAATAGAAACAAAAAAGAGAAAATATATTAAATGAAATGTTTGAATAAGGTGGAAAGGATAAGCGATTTGCCTTAAAAGTTGGAAACAAGGAATGATTCATGACCCATGCGTATCTCGGTGCAAGAAACCTTTAATTAACATTATCCTCACAATTTTTCCCACGATTAATAGGTATGGGAGATGCCTCAAGGCCCGGGGGATTTCTGAATATTTTTGTGAGTCCTTTCAGGTTCTTGGATTTTTTTTGAGTCCTTCAAGACTTGAAGATTTTAAAAAATATTTTGAGGAAGTGCTTAAGGACTTCTAAATTAAAAAAAATATATTTATTTACCAAAGCTACTGCTCCACAGCTCGAGGATTTCGAAAAAATATTTTTGGGAAGTCCTTCATGGAAAAAAATTAAAAATATTTTAGACGTCCTCAAGAAAATCTCTAAAAAATGAATAATTTCTTTAGGAGAGAACTTTTAAAAATATTTGTAAGCAACTCAAAATAATTAGATTCGAACGGGAGGTACTGTTTTAAAGGCGTTATGGACTTTACCAAAGCTCCTGGATTTTTAAACAAAATACTACAATTGTCTGCAATAGCTCGAGGATTTCGGAAAATATTTTCGGGAAGTCCTTCATGGAAAAAAAAGTTTAAAAATAATTTGTTATGCTTCAATCCCCGAGGGATTTTCTAAATATTTTTGTGGGTCCTTTCAAGTTCTTGGATTTTTATTTTTTGGGAGTCCTTCAAGACTCGTAGATTTAAAAAACCTATTTTAGGGAAGTCCTTAAAGACTTGTGTATTAAAAAAGTATATATTTATGGGGTGTCCTCCAAACTAGTGGAATTTTAAAAATATTTATGGAGCTTTACCAAAACTCCTAGATTTTTAAACAAAATTCTAAGTTTGTCTACCACAGCTCGAGGATATCGAAAAATATTTTTGCATTTTTTTTAATAAATTTCAAAATTTTAAAAACATTTTAGACATCCTCAAGAAAATGTCTTAAAAATTAAAAATATCTTTAAGACAGACCTTTTAAAAATATTGTAAAGCAATTAAAAATCATTAGATTCGTCCGGGTCGAACAGAAGGTACCGCTTTAAAGGCGTTATGGGAAACCATGAACCAATATATTACCAACAACATATCGTTAGAAAATGTGCCTTAAATCCTCAAATCCAATTTGTGGACCTCAATCGAACATTTTTCGCAAGAAGAGTTCTAGCGAGAACCCCTGTTGTCGAGATTTATCTAATTTGGTTGGAAACTGTGACAGAAACCTTCAAAATACCGAAAATCGGGAGGTACTGTTATATGGGGGCTTCACCAATCAGTGGACCAAAATCGAACAAGAAGAGAACAGATCTAACAAGAACCCCAATTGTCGAGTTTCATCTAATTTGGTTGTTCATTATGGTAAAATCCTTTAAAATACCGAAATCGGAAAGTACCATTGAGGTGGTTTTGGAAATGTGTACTATAATTGTAGGGAAAAAATTGTTGGAGATTTAGAGGTGGTTGGTTTGTACGAAAAGTACTAAATGGCACTTAATTCGGTCTAATCAGATCTACAAACGTAGATTTTATTAAAGAAAATGTGGATATTTTAAAAAATATTTCCCAAGGACCATCAGACCCCCAAATGTGGATTTTTTAAAGGAAACTATTTTCCAAGGACTATCAGAACTTCCTACCTGTAATTGTAATGAAAATATTTTCCAACGACTATCAGAACTTTAAACGTGGATTTTTAAAGAAAATATTTTCCAACGACTATCAGAACTTTAAACGTGGATTTTTAAAGAAAAAATTTTCCAAGGACCTTCATGGAACTTCAAACGAGGATTTTTAAAAGAAAATATTTTCCAGGGACTATCAGAACTTCAAACGTGGATTTTTTATAGAAAAAAATTCCAAGGACTATCAGAACTTCAAACGTGGATTTTTTAAGAAAATATTTTCCAGGACCCCAAACGTTAAATTTTTAAAGGAAAATATTTTCCAGGACCCCCAAACGTTGATTTTTTTAAAGGAAAATATTTTCCAGGACCACGAACGTTAATTTTTTAAAGGAAGTTCAAACGTGGATTTTTTAAAGAAAATATTTTCCAGGATCCCCAAACGTTGATTTTTTTAAAGAAAATATTTTCCAAGGATCACCAGAAGTTCAAACGTAGATTTTTTAAAGAAAATATGTTCCAAGGACCATCAGAACTTCAAATCTGAATTTTTTAAGGAAAATATTTTCCAAGAACCATCAGATCCCCAAACGTGGATTTGTCCAAGGAAGACCGGGCTGTGAAACTTTGATTTAAAAAAAATTAAAAAAAAAAGCCAAGGACTATCTAAAAAATGTTTTCCAAGAACAATCAGTTCTGGTAACGTATTTTTTAAATATTTTCCTGGAAAGTGACATTCAAACGTTGATATTTAAAAAAAAAAAAAAATATTCCAAGTACTATCAGACACCCATGTTTGGGTTTTTAAAAATAATTTTCATGATAAGTACATTTAAACGTTAATATTTCAAAAAATATTTTTTAAAGATAATCAGACTTCCATGTTCGTTTTTTTTTTAATTTCCAAGGACTATCTGACTTTTTTATCCACATGTGCATTTTTTTTGGTACTTACTGTTCCGATATGGTTTTGTTAAGATTTTGCTGATTTGGATTTTTTAGAATTTATTTTATAGAAGCGGATTTCTTACGATTTTTTTTTCTAGGATTTCATTTTTTAACCTAACTTTTCCTCACGTAGATTTTTTAGTATTTTTTTACAGAAGAGGTTTTTTAAAATTTATTTTCTAGACATGGCATTTAAGGACTTATTTTCCGGACTTGGGTGTTTTAAAATTTATTTTCCAGACTTTCAAGATGTGAATTTTTTTAAGATCTAATTTCGGAATATGGACTTAATAGAGAAGAGAATTTTTAAAGTTTTCTTGTTCAAAAGTTATGTTTCAATATTTTTTTTGA
This sequence comes from Musca domestica, assembly GCF_030504385.1. NCBI lineage: Eukaryota > Metazoa > Arthropoda > Insecta > Diptera > Muscidae > Musca > Musca domestica. The sequence goes on from NW_026712249.1 coordinate 17,117,901, forward strand.
ATATTTTTATTGAAACTATAGAATTTTTTGGGTAGTCATTTTTTTGGTAAAATCATTAAATTCATAAAAATGCAACAATTTCGGTTAAAATTGTTCATTCTTTTTATCATTTGAAAAATAACGATAATTATTTACCACCCTCCATTACCTCGTAACACTTAGTTATTGCTTTTGGCCGAACATAAATACCCGTTTTTTATATTCCATTTAAAGTTGTAAAAAAATATGCTGAACACCCACAAAAATGCTATTATTTAAAGAGTTCCGAAGAAAACAAATAATAACGACACATTCCTTTCGAACTTTTTCCTGTAACTCTTCCATGTTTTTATTTTCCTCCCTGTGGTCTTTTTTTCTTCGGTTTCATCCTCTCCAATCGTGTTAATTAAAGAGTTTTATCGCCTCAACAACATCGTTAGCCAACCAAAGAAATTACCAAACAAGCTAACAACCGAACGAGCGAAACAGGCAACCGAACAACCGACCAACTTCTTGTCTGACCAAAAGGAACCCAATATAAATACTTTTTCCATTCGGTTTTTTTCCTCTTCTTTGTGTTTCGACATGTTGATATTACTTGGCTCTGCGTTTTTATTTCCTCCTTTGCTCGTGTTTTTCCTTTTCTTAATTTTATTGCCATAAGAAAAAAAGTGGTTGTAAAACTTGTTGTTGTTGTTGTTATTTATCGTAAAATGCAAAAATCATATTGGTTTGCTTGCTGTTTTTCATTATTCCAAAGTTTTTGATGACCTTTTTACGATTACGACACCTAAAAAGGGGTGGTAAAAAGAGTTCCTTAAGCCAGATGGCCGGGAGAAGGAGTTGTTTTCGAATGGAAATTAATGGATTGAAAGTAATGCCTCGATTTAGTGTTTAGCATTGGAGGATATTTAATAATGGTAATATAAAATCAATTTGAGTTTTGAGTAATAAAAGCGAGGCGGAAATTTAAATGAGGGTTGTTTAAAAGAAAAAAAAAATGAAACGATTTAATAAATTTTTATCAGACCTCCAAACGTGGAGTTTTTTAAAGAAAATATTTCGCAAAGGACCATCGGAACTTCAAACGTGGATTTTTTAAAGAAAATATTTTCCAAAGGACCATCGGAACTTTAAACGTGGATTTTTTAAAGAAAATATTTCGCAAAGGACCATCGGAGCTTTAAACGTGGATTTTTTAAAGAAAATATTTTCCAAAGGACCATCGGAACTTTAAACGTGGAGTTTTTAAAGATAATATTTTCCAAAGGACCATCGGAACTTCAAACGTGGATTTTTTAAAGAAAATATTTTCCAAAGGACCATAGGAACTTCAAACGTGGATTTTTTAAAGAAAATATTTTCCAAAGGACCATCGGAACTTCAAACGTGGATTTTTAAAGAAAATATTTTCCAAAGGACCATCGGAACTTCAAACGTAGATTTTTTAAAGAAAATATTTTCCAAAGGACCATCGGAACTTCAAACGTAGATTTTTTAAAGAAAATATTTTCCAAAGGACCATCGGAACTTCAAACGTAGATTTTTTAAAGAAAATATTTTCCAAAGGACCATCGGAACTTCAAACGTAGATTTTTTAAAGAAAATATTTTCCAAAGGACCATCGGAACTTCAAATGTGGATTTTTTGTTAAATATTTTCCAAAGGACCATCGGAACTTCAAACGTGGATTTTTTAAAGAAAATATTTTCCAAAGGACCATAGGAACTTCAAACGTGGATTTTTTAAAGAAAATATTTTTCAAAGGACCTTGGGAACTTCAAACGTGGATTTTTTAAAGAAAATATTTTCCAAAGGACCATCAGAACTTCAAACTTGGATTCTTAAAGAAAATATTTTCCAAAGGACCATCGGAACTTCAAACTTGGATTCTTAAAGAAAATATTTTCCAAAGGACCATCGGAACTTCAAAAGTGGATTTTTTAAAGAAAATATTTTCCAAGGACCTTAAAAAAGTGGATTTTTAAAGAAAATATTTTCCAAAGGACCTTCGGTACTTCAAACGTGGATTTTTTAAAGAAAATATTTTCCAAGGACCTTAAAAAGTGGATTTTTAAAGAAAATATTTTCCAAAGGACCTTCGGAACTTCAAACGTGGATTTTTTAAAGAAAATATTTTCCAAGGACCTTAAAAAGTGGATTTTTAAAGAAAATATTTTCCAAAGGACCTTCGGAACTTCAAACGTGGATTTTTTAAATAAAATATTTTCCAAGGACCTTAAAAAGTGGATTTTTAAATAAAATATTTTCCAAGGACCTTAAAAAGTGGATTTTTAAAGAAAATATTTTCCAAAGGACCTTCGGAACTTCAAACGTGGATTTTTTAAAGAAAATATTTTCCAAGGACCTTAAAAAGTTGATTTTTAAAGAAAATATTTTTCAAAGGACCTTCGGAACTTCAAACGTGGATTTTTTAAAGAAAATATTTTCCAAGGACCTTAAAAAGTGGATTTTTAAAGAAAATATTTTTCAAAGGACCTTCGGAACTTCAAACGTGGATTTTTTAAAGAAAATATTTTCCAAGGACCTTAAAAAGTGGATTTTTAAAGAAAATATTTTTCAAAGGACCTTCGGAACTTCAAACGTGGATTTTTTAAAGAAAATATTTTCCAAGGACCTTAAAAAGTGGATTTTTAAAGAAAATATTTTTCAAAGGACCTTCGGAACTTCAAACGTGGATTTTTTAAAGAAAATATTTTCCAAGGACCTTAAAAAGTGGATTTTTAAAGAAAATATTTTCCATGGACCTTTAAAAGTAAATTTTTTAAAGAAAATAATTTCCAAGGACCTTAAAAAGTGGATTTTTTTTAAAAAATATTTCCAAAGACTATTGGACTTTTAAACATTGATTTTTGAAAGAAAATATTTTCCAAGTACTATCAGCCCTGTTAATGTCTGTTTTAAAATATTTTTCTAAAAAATTCTAAAAATGCGCGATTTTGATTAGGAATCCTTTTATGAAACCCTTTCTAGTAATGTAGTCCTTGAAAACATTCAGATTTCGATAAAAATCCAGTCCATTGTAACATATTTCTAAAAATTCACGATTTTGATTAGAAGTCCTTTTTAAAATAATTCTAAAAATCCACGATTTTGAAATCCTTTTTAGTTATACACCTCTTATGAAATCCTTTTTAGTTATACAGTCCTTGAAACAATTCAGTTTTCGATCAGAATGGTTTTTATAAATTGACTTGTGAACTTAATCCACGATTATTGAACATGAAGTTTGCTTCTTAATCCACAATTTTTGGTCAGGAAGTCCTTGCAAAAATAATTACGATTTTCGATCGTTTCGACTCTTTAAAGAAATCTCTTAAAAATAAAAATGTCTACAAAATAAATATTTTTTTTTTAAGTTTTTTTCCAAAACGTCACAATTTTTATACCCTACACCACAAGGTGGTCAGCGTATTATGTCTTTGTGCATTTGTTGTAACAGGCAAAAGGAAACGAGATAGACCCATAGTTCCTTTTGATGATCTGCATAGAATCACAATACTGAGTCGATTTATGCATGTCCGTCCGTCTGTCCATGTATTTTTGTAAACAAAGTACAGTTCGCATTTATTGTCCTATCCAGACGAAATTTTGCACAAATCATTTGTTTGGCCCAAGGACGAACCCTATTGAAATTGGAGATAATCGGTCAAAATTTAGATATAGCTCCCATATATATCTTCGTCCGATTTGCCTTTTATTGTGCACCAAACGTGTAATATAAGCCCGAACAGTATGGAATTTTGCACATACAACCAAATTAGGCCTGAACATAAGTATGCCAAATTTGATCGAAATCGGTTCAGCTCAGACATATCTTTGCTAAATTTTATCAAGATCGGTTCCGATTTGGATATAGCTCCCATATATATCTTTATCCGATTTCAAATAATTATGCACCAAATGGGCAATACAAGTCCGACTTTAAAAGATACAAATGCTTCGGCATATTTAGTCCTTTGAACTTTAAATTATAATTATAATTGTAGCGTGTATGATTGAATTCTCCCATAAAAAGTTTTAATTGTTATGCGGAGCCCTACTAAATTAGCAAAGTGGTGTAGGGTATCATAAAGTCGTCCCGCCCGACTTTAAGACTTTCTTTACTGATTAATTATGAAATCTTAAAAACTCACAAGTTCTTGAAAAATGTTAAATCATTTTAAAAACATTTGGTTTTGAGTCATAAAGTCTGTAAACAAATTGTTTAATAAACCTAGATTTTTTCCAGATTAGATTGTTGTATACCAACGTAGCCTTAAATGTCTTTCGAATCCATTTTGTGAGGAACTCCACAAAGGAAAAATGGGACTTTTCAGGTAACGGAGAACAGCTGGACCTGGCCCCATTATTATAGAAAATAATCAAAGACGTATAATCCAGGATGGTAAAATCCGGCATGGATCTTAAGTACTTTGAGAGCATATATATAAAAAAAACTTATTTGTAATTGTCATCCTTACCCTCCTTCCCTCTCCCTCTTTATATTGTACATTGGAGCTTTTGTCACAGCACTAAGACTCCAAAGTTAAACTGCAATTTAACTTTTGTTACAACAAAAATTACAATAACAACAACGGCACTGTCATCACTCCCATTATTCATTGTGATAATGATGCTGTTTCAGCTGCTCCTGATGCTGGTGCTGCCGAGGGGGACAAAAACAACAAACATCCATTACTCCTCAACTCAACAAGGACATCATGGAATGGAAAACATCATTTAATGAAAAACCTAAACATTAAAATCAAAAACATGGACCACAAAACAAAAACACACCATCACACACACATGCCTCTACATACAGAATAGCAACAGCAACAACAATGATGCTGAGCTTAACATGAAAAGGAAATAGAATTGGACAACAAACAATTCCTTTGGCTGGGACCATTGTTAAACATGATTCTGAGGTGTGTGTTCGTTGTTGTATTTGAATTTCATTTGAAAAATAGCCAGTCATAATGTTTAACAGGTATTACGACAATAGTAGGGGGCAATATGGAAAATCTGGTATGTATGAGGGTATGAGCGTGTATAGGTAAACACATGACATGACATGTCTTTGTGTGTGTGCGGAGAACATCTGTCGGAGATACCCAGCTAGGGAACATTCATTCATTCATTTGCTGTGCAAATGTTTTATTTATGCAAACTAACTTGTTCAAGTGAACCAAGTGGGGACTCCATGAAGTGGCCAGGATCTGGGTTATGGCTTGTGCAAATATCATCACTCCATTTATTTTCTTTGATTGGGGAGTACTTCCACTAAAAGTAGGGGCATTTTATGTGAAAATTATGTTGGAAAAACACTGTGTGACACCAAGTTGCGCTCATTGCTTGGGAATATTTGATTTTCCTTAAAAAATTATAAAACAAAAAGTTTTGTAAAAAGTTTAAAAATTCAAATTTTTGATAATTTCAGGAAAACCCAAGAAGATACACATTTTAAAAACCAGCTCCTTCTCTCAACTATAGACACCAAAAGTGACCTACATATCAAATTTGAGGAATTCAGCTCTATCCCCTCACTCAATAAAGAACCTAGTACTCCTTAGTACTTTTCGAACAATTATATTTCAGACACTAACAGCGACCTCAATATTAAATTTCGGGATTCTGGCTCTATCCCTTCACCCAATATCAAATTTAGTACCATTCAGTGCTTCTCGTACAATGATAGTACACATTTCCCAAACCAATTCCGTATTTCAATCCCAGATACCAACAGAATCCTCAATATTAAATTTGAGGATTAGGGCTGGAATCCCTTCCCCATCCCTTTACCCAAAATCTAAATACAGTACTTTTCGAACAATGATAGTACGTATTTTCAAAAATAATCTCCATAACTTAACCTCAAATACCAACCGAGACCTTAGTACCAAATTTTAGGATTTCTCTGCAATTTCTTCCGTTGCAAATTTAGTACCATTTAGTATAACTAAAGTACATATTACCAAAACCAATTTCATATCTCAACACCAGATACAAAAATAGATACCTCGATATCAAATTTTGGTTTTCCAGCTCAATAGATTCACCCAATACCAAATATAGCACGATTTAGTACTTTTCGTACAATTATAGTACACTTTTTCAAAATAAATGCCAGATACCAACAGAGACCTAATACAGAGTTTAGTACCATTTAGTATTTTTCGTACAAATTAAGGATGAATTTCCAAGCCACCGCCAAATCGGAAACAAAAATACCTTCAGTAATTTAAAGATCAAAATTCGGAATTTTTATACCTTTGTCCAATACCAAATTTAGTATCATTTAGTACTTTTCCACCTTCATATGGCAAGGCTACACATGAACAAGATTTCAAGCACTATAGGGTAAGTGTACCAGTAGTCGGCACTTTTAGAATTTTCGCGTTTATAATCGCTCACAATTCTGAGTGGAACTTTTCAATTATTACAAAGTCAATTTATTCAGATTCGAAATTTGTATAGTTTTTGCACTAATAAATAAAATTATTATATATTTTTGTTAATTTTAACAAATTTGTAGTTTTATTAAAACAATGCCTTTTTGCCAGTAGTCGGCACCACTTGCCAACTGTCGGTATGGCATGTTCCAACAGTCGGCATACCGATTTTTTTGTGAGAATAATTAATAATAGTAATAAATTAATTCATAAAAATATAATATTTTTGTTTAGTTAAACTGATTCGACGTCTTCATCGTACTTTTCTTAAGAATATGGATTATTATGGACCTTCACAGACAAAAATTTAATTTTTATTAGAATAAATCATCTTTTCTTAGCGAAATTTTACACAAAGACAGCTGACAATATATTTGAAGTAAACAAAATACATTTAGTTATAATAGTTTCATTTATTTGGGCTTAAAAATAAAAAGTGCCGACTACTGGGACATGCCGAACTTAGGCACACTTACCCTATGTTCAACCAATACTAAATTGTACCAAATATAGTACTATTAAGTACTTTTCGTGCACTTTTAGAACATATTTTCAAAACTATATATTTACATTACCCGGCATATAACAATCTAGAGAGGGTATCTATCATTTGATACTTTCAAAACGTGCCTCATCGAAATAACGGTTTCAAACGCTAGGTTTCTTTAGATCAAATCCGTTTCAGGATATTTGGAGTCGATCTAGCGATGTCCGTCCGTCTTTCCACCCGTCCGTCTGTCTGGCTGGTGCGCACGATAACTCAAAGGTAATATCAGATTTCATCGAAACTTGGTGCATCGTAATATTATTGTCAAACTTAGATCTAGTTCGGAGATGGACAATATCGGTCCACTCATTGTGGTACCTCCCACACAAAATGTCAACATATTCAATGGAAATAATTTACTGACACAGAGAGGGAAGGTATAATCCGATTTTGCTCTAACTTTACAAATCCTAATATTTGCGACAGTTCTACGTCAGGTGCGAAAATATCGGTCCACTCTATCAAGTACCTCCCCCACAAAGGGTCAACATTTTGAATAATTACAACTCTTATAAAATGTGATGTAAGTGTCCTATTGTCTTCAAATTTCAGACATGCCAATAATTTTATTAACCTAAGGTCCGGTGTGAAGATTGAATACATCGGTCCACTCCTTCTGGTACCTCCCACACAAAGTGTCAGCGTTTTGAATATCCCTGAGGCTCATAAAACGCGAAAGCCATTTAGACTTGGCACATCAGAATATTTCCATCCGATTACATTAAGCATCTGTTATAAAAACGTTGGAGTTCGGACCATTCCTTCCGGTACCTCCTCTACAAAGGGTCAAAATTTTGAATATCCATGAGGTCATAAAACGCGAAATAAGCATCAGGTTCTCTTTATATTCCACACATTCCATTATTCCTACTAACACAAGATCTGTTGTGAAGATGGGATATATCGGTCCACCCCTCCTGGTAATTTTGAATATCCATAAAGCTCAAAAAAGTGGAATTAACATCCGATTCCATTCCAGACTTTGTATTACTTAATATTTCCATCAACACAAAATCTTTTATAAAGATAATAGATATCGGACCATTTCTTCTGGTACCTCCCCAAAGTAGGGTTCAAGATTTTTAAAAAACAAAACCCTCAAAGAAAGCGAAATAAGCTTCGAAATCTCTTCAAATTTTACACAAACAAACATTGATAATACAAGATCTATCGTGATCGCCTAAACCTTTCTGACACCTTACGCATAAACGATCACAATTTTCAATACTTATATCTGTCATAACTTGTGAAACAAGTCGGCGATTCTTTACAAATTGCTATATCAGAATATTTTTCTCAACCATAAACCAGAGATACCAATACTTTTATCTGTATTAGATGACACATGAAAGTTGAATACTTCGTAGTATAACGAAGTATTCAATTTTCATGTACCCGGTACCTCACGCACATTTCAACATTTTCTAAAAGTGTAGTATGCACTGTATGTTTGTAATATCAGAAGATATCTACTCTTGATTAAAAATGATCCTTTGGCCTGGCACGCATTATCCAGCCTTATTGCTCGTGGTTTTGGGGGTGAGATCTTGCCAAAAGTTCATTATTGTATACAACTACCAGTTTAAAGATTTATATGCGTGCTCTTCATCAAAGAAAAGAAAACAGACATGAACAAAAGAAGATAGGTGAAATTTAAAGAAAAGTGATGAACCACAGTCCGATAAAAAGTAAAGACGCGAACCATTATATCAAAGGATTGAAGTATTTACGCGCAGATGTTAGTTGCACGATATGCCCACCCATCCATGTTACCATAGAAATTCCACACCAACGGGAAACCCCACAAATTTTCATGATAAACCCAGTTCTTCCTATCCCACCTACAGCTCCGAACCCTTTCGAATCAAACTAGAAAAACTTTCTTACAACATAATTAACCAACAGGAATATTTATTAGAAAAAGAATTCATTATATAAAGTTAAAGGTAATTTAACCAGAATAATTATGACCTGAGATTTTTAACGATAGAAAATGAAACAACAGTAAAATTCATTATAAATAGAGGACAAATCGAAACAATCATTCCCTATGTGTGTATAAAGATATCAAATATAAGTTAACATGCATTTAAAATGTAGGATAATTTAATGGCTGATTATTACTTAAACAACAATTCATTCATATTATAAAATTTTAATTAAGTGGGGTTGATTTTGGTATTGAAACACAAATCGGTATATAAAAAAATATATGCGCAATTAGATCAGTGGAGCAGTAATGAAGTGTATGTTTGTGTAAACTACACCGACGTTATTCATTTTTTTTTTTTTTGTTAACAACGAACAGCTGTTAGGTCGTTGACCTTCGTACAATTTCATGCAACTTCAATTTTCAAAATTAAATTTTTTCGTAGGTTTAAATTTCATATACATAGTTAATACCATTGACTGCCAATAAATACTAAGAAATACAGAAAATGTTCACTCAAGCTGGTTAATTTGAATATGTTAATAAATAAAAAAAATTACTTGACCATTGAAATGCAGAAACGAAAACAAATTTAATTTTAGCAGTGATTTTCAAACTTTAATTTCTCTAGGGCAGGCGTTAACAGTCGATCATTTGCTTAACATACCATCCACTGTTAACCCAACTATCATTAACATATTCAATAAACCAGCACAGCCTGACAAATAATTGAATGAATACAAAAATAAAGGGATCTTTTCAATGTGTTGAAATTGGCACTTTGAACACTTTAATATTTCTTCAATTTAATTAAGAAAAACTATTAAAATTGTCTTCCACATGAACCAGAGCACTGTCCAACATATAACGGATTGTCCGTCCAGTCTCTCAAGGTATTGATCACTTTTTTTTTTGTATTCATTTAGGGCTTGTATAAGAGATTTGCACTTACTTGGTTTCAAGAGTAGCTCCCACGATGAAAGGCCTTTCAGGGGGGTGAGGTTTGAAACAGCTCTTTACACTCCGGCAATATGATGTTTGGCAAATTCTGTACTCTTTTGATATTGCACAGTTTTTTTGGGTATTAACTAAGATTTTAGTTTCAACTTTATACATATTTTCGATAATATGCAATGAAATTATAGAAAATAAATAACTTCTCTCTACACTATTTCCACTGATTGTTTCTTTACCATTGTGATCTTTTTAATGAGAAAATCGATTTTAATTAAAAATTAATTTACACACACCAAAAAATTTATATTTCTTTCCCTTTTTTTTTTAACACAAGTTTATGAATTTTTTCTCGATCTTGTTTTGTTCTTTTTATGCCAAATTCGATTAAAGAACACTTTTTCCACTAGGTTCTCCCCTTTTCGTTGGTTTAAAAGAAATTTAAGAAATCACATGGCCCGTCGGCTTATTATGTGTGCATCCAATACCCTGAACCGATCACAAAAATGTGCAAAGTATAACTAAATACAACGGCTCTCTTCCAACGACGACTCCACTGAGGCAGTATGTGGACACAAGGGCAAAAATGCATGTGTTGGGGGGGGAATAGCAGAAGTCCTAAGAACAAAATGAGAATACAACCGAGAACAATTAGTTTATCTACTATGGGGAAGTTTACACCTAACATGATCTTACCAGTGAAAATATGTCAAACAGAAAACTAGGGTTTTTGTTAGGAGACAAAAAAATGTAGCTCCTAACATCTAAGTTTCACCAGTCACCAGAATAACAGCAGACAGACAGCTATATGAAATCGTCCTCCGGCGATAGCAATAATTAAATAACCATAGTGCAAAAACGAATCCACTGTAGTAGGTTGTCCCAATCACTTTAGAACTTGATTTCTTGTGAAATTTTCAAGGAAGTAAATTTTTTTTTCCCCAAGAAAAAAAAAATTCAAGTTTCAAAATTTATACGCTTGAACTGATCAAAGATCTGAATCAAATGAGGTAGACATTTTTTAAGAGACCCCTTTTTGTAACCTTGGTAATCAATACTGGCTAAATTGCGGAATCACACACACAGGAAAAAAACTTCCAGACTGAAAAATGGCTACCTTTTAGTGCCATCTTGACACTCATACACATAAGTTCAAATCGCCTGATTTCGAACAACTACATAAAAGAAAATACTAATATCAGCAAAAGAAAGTAGCGGGCAATTTCTTTACTGTGCTACTTACTTTATACCAGTTATCACAAATCTAACTCGCTGATCAAAAACCATCCAGACGTGTGGTTACAAATTTATGGCTATCAACCTTTAAAGGCAAAATATACAAAAATTATAATTGTTTATTTGGTTGTAAGTTAGGTTTTGTTGTATGCTTATAATGGCAAAAAATGCATAAAATAAACGAAATAAGTTAAAAAAACAAAAATAAATAAAAAAAACTTTGCTGACCATAGGAATTGAACCTGGGACCTCGCGGCTTCCAAGCCAGACAACTAGCTCTAGGCTATCACCAGCCCTTGAAATAGGTCGCTTAACTAGCCGTCATCTACCATCACGCCACCAATCACAAAATTCCAAAAAAAATAATTGTAGCATTACATATTGGAACATGTTACACGATGAATTGGGATCCACATAACAAAATCCACATGCCAAACATGGATTACACCAACAATCATGCTGTAACGTATCGATCAGGGAGAGTGGTTAGCTAACAGCGGTTTTTTTTTTTTTTTTTACTACAGTCAGAGGTGTCCAAGTTCATGATTGAGGGGTGCCAACAAAAGATTTACTTATAAGAAAACACAGTAGAAAACCATATGCTATCTACATGCGCCACTACATAAACCCCCCGCCAAAATCGGGCTTAACGGTCAAAAAGGGCGTTAAGGCTGATACCGCATGTAGATACTCATCATTGTCTAATGTCCTTTGCATGATAAGTGCCAATAATCTTACCTTGGAGATCTTCGAGTTCGTAGTAACAGTTGCCACATTTACGACGTATTCTGCACTTTATAAATGTTGGGGCTAACTTGGCATTATATCCCTTCTCAAAGTTGCTCTGACTAAAGTTCCTTCTATAAACTTCCTGTCCAACTTTGTACGACACCTCACGAGCCCTAAGATTATATTGTCGTTCATTACGTTCGTGCTGTTTCCTCATATTCTGAATTGCTTTAGTCCTGACAATTTCAAGCGAATCTTCCCTATTGAAACTAAAAGATCTATCCTCCAACGCACCCAATTTTCGCAGCATCTGGTAGGTCGATCCATTGATAACCATATGTTGGCCGAATGCCATGAAGTACGGCGAAGTCCCAATAGCTGTATGGATGGTTGATCGTAATGCACAGGCAATATGACTAAGTTTTTCGTCCCAGTCCTTTTGGTCAGGGCGAACATAGGCCTTAATCGCAGAAATCACAGAACGATTCACTCTCTCAGAGGAATTAGCTTGCGGCGAATGCACTGCGGTGTATATATGGGATATCTTATAGAGATCTAGAAGCTCGTTAAATTTCTTTGCCTTGAACTGAGTTCCATTATCAGATATAATGGACTCAGGTACACCGAAGGTGTGGAATAAATCCTCTTCCAAATATTTAATGACGGCATCGGCCGTGAACTTTTTCACCGGACGAAGGAAGCAGAACTTTGAGAAATGGTCCAAAACAATGAATATGCCTATACTTCCCGAACGAGATCTGGGATAGGGTCCCAAAAAGTCAACATATAACCGCTGGAAAAACCTGTGAGTCATACCAGTATCTCCAATGGGTGGCCTCAGGGTGAAATTGGGATGTTTAGTGGTTTTGCACACTTCGCAGGAATTAATATAATTTTTCACATCTGAAACAAGATTTGGCCAAAAATAATAACGACGTATTCGTTCCAGTGTTTTACCAATTCCGCAGTGTGATGATAATGGATCGTTGTGGTATTTATGTAAGACTTCTGGAACCATGCTTGAAGGTATCCATAGCTTCCATGCCATATCATCAATAACCGGATCCCCAACCGCATGACCAGTACGTCTGTACAAATACCCATCAATTATTTTAAGATCTGGAGTAACGCTAATGTTTTTCTCAACTCGTTTTAGGAGGTCCTTATACTCCTCTGAAGAAAAGTGTTGCGAATTTAAATCAACAAAAACACCTTGACTTTCGCCTACTTCAGCCACTAAATTAATATCCGACAAATCTTCAGTGTTAGCACGCGAAAGCGCATCAGGAACTATGTTCTGCGACCCTTTCCTATGCTCTATTTTGAACCGATAACCCTGAAGTTTTAAAGCCCATCTAGCCAGCCGTGTGCTTAAGTCGGTTTGGGACATGAGCCATTTAAGAGAAGCATGATCGGTGATCACCGTGAACTCATGTCCCTCGACATAAGCTCTAAATTTTTTTATGCAAAGCATTGCTGCTAAGCATTCTTGTTCGGTGACGCTATAGTTACGTTGGGCTTGATTGAGCTTCTTCGACATAAATGCTATCGGAAACTCTTCGCCCTCCGCATTCTTTTGCACCAAAACTCCTCCTATTCCTGTTTTGCTAGCATCACAGTGTATGAAAAACGGCTGTGAGAAATCAGGGCTATGCAATACAGGGGCTGTGCTAAGAATGGTTTTTAACTCTTCATAGGACTTTTGGGCCTCATTGGTCCAAATAAATTTACGATTTGTTTTCAATAAATCTGTTAACGGGCTCGAAATAGCAGCATAGTTCCTGATAAATTTTCGGTACCAACCTGACATACCTAGGAAACGCCTCACCTGCCTAACTGAACGGGGTATAGGGAAATCGGTTATCGCCGAAATCTTATCTGGATCAGTTCGTATCGTACCTTCACCTACTACGTGACCTAAGTAGCGAACTTCTTTCATGCAAAATTTACTCTTCTCGACATTTATAGTGAGTCCAGCCATACGAAGACACCTAGCTACCTCTTTCAAAACCTGAACGTGTCGCTCAAAGGTTGGAGATACCACCAGAAGATCGTCCAGATAAACCAAAACCTCAGTCCTGAGAGACGCTGGTATCACTTTATCCATGAGTCGGCACATGGTCTGCGGAGCATTGCATAAACCGAACGGCATGACTTTAAAGTGATACAGCGGTCTCCCCGGAACTGTGAATGCAGTCTTACCCTTCGAAGATTCTTCTAGTGGGATCTGCCAGAAAGCATCTTTTAAGTCGAGAGAGGAAATGTATTCTGCCTTAGGTAAACGGCTCAAAATACCCTCTATATGAGGAAGTGGGTATGCATCCCCCTCTGTCACCGCATTTAATTTCCTACTATCAAGACATAAACGATTTTTTCCAGGTTTACGGTGTAGGACAATGGGAGATGACCACGGACTAGTAGATTCCTCTATAACTCCCATTTCTAACATGCGATCAAGTTCATCATAGATGAGTTTTTCGATTGCCGGAGAGACGGGGAAGTGCCTTTGCTTTATAGGGGTTGCATCACCTGTATTTATAGTATGGCAAATCAGACTAGTTTTCCCCAGGCCCTCTTTCGCAAACGAAGGAAACAAATCTATGATGGACTGAAGTTCATATTTCTGATCAGCAGATAGCCTTCTCTGGTCCAGGGGGTCATTGCTACTAGAAGATAATCCTAAGCTAGAAATAGTATTCAACAAACACAGAGGAAGCAGGTTATACAACTTCCAAAAGTCTATTCCTAATATTAAATTTTGAGATAAATTTGGAACTATATATAAGGTAATGGGCTGACTATTTTCTCGGAAAACAATTGTGGTGGTAAAGACACCAGCTATGTTCTGGGGTTTGCCGTCAGCTGTTTTTACAGAGGTATTCAATTTTTTGTATGGGATATTAGACGATAAAAATTCAATGGCAGCTTTTGAACCAAGGCACGAAATAGAAGCACCTGTATCCAATAATCCTATCATATTTTTATCCAATAAGCGTACCTCTGCATATGGACGGACATCTCCAGACCGTTCCAAAATAGAAATACCAAAACTTCTCTTGACTTTTTTAACATTTTTCCAAAAAGTTTTAACTCTCTTGGCGGATCGGGTTATTCTTGGCTCCTCATTAAAAATGCGATCTCTAATCTTATTATATCTTTCCCACCTAATATGAAGGGGAACTTGGGGACTAGGTGTTGTATGACAGGCAGATGAGTTGTTACAAAAACTAAAGTTTTTCCGAGGGTATTCATTATAAATTTCTGAATTTTTGGGACGTTCTACCTTACTACTATAATTTGGGTTATTACTTTGAGAAATGTGTGTAGAAGGGGAACATCTGGTTAAAATTTTTACATGGTCTGGGATGCCTGCTGACAGGTCTTCGGTTTGGGTGCACTTTTCAGTGCTGGAGCCTGAAAGTTTTTTGAAAATCCATTGCACTTCACACAATTAGGCTTATATACTTGTGGTGACCCACAACCGTAACAGAACACTGATCTTTCCGATAAGCAATCTTGATATCGATGCCCTGGCTTTCTACAGTTCCAACACATGGTGGATATATCGGCAACTTCCTCATATTTCAGAATTTCGGGATTAATGTCTTCTCCAAACTCAACTTCAGCAGCACGTCTATTTAAGATGCTATGCCTGTTAACAGTAAAATCACGCCCTCGCTTTAAATCCTGTATAAAAAACTCTCTTCGCCTGCATATTTCCCTTAGCTGACCTACAGAGCTTATGGACATATTTAAGATTTCATGTTGTATGTCGGGTTGAAGATTCCTTCGCAGGATTTCAACCAGTGTCTTGTCATCCAGGGGTCTGTCTAGTCTGTCCACCAAATCTATTATTGCATCATAAAATATATCGAATGGCTCATTAGGTTTCTGTTTCCTATCGCGTATCATTTCTCTAAAGTCCACATCCGTCCTTGAATCTCTATATTGTTGTCTAAGTGCACTACAGAGATTGGTCCACTGGACTTCCCGTACTGTACGGTGGAAACGCCAGAACCAGTCGGAAGCTTTACCCTCGAATAGAGCACTAGCACTTCGACACAATATATCAAAGTCCCCATTCAAAGTTTGCTTAGTCAAGGCTTCAACCCGATATATAAAATTATCTACAGGCAAACTAGTAGAACTACCATTGAACTTGATCCTCCAATTCGAAATGATCTGGCTTACTTTATCAGGACGAGACAACAAATCATGACCTGAATTAGGATTACTGAATCGAGACCTATTAACTGAATTACTGTCTATGTTGACAGGGCCATAACCATTGTTAACTTGATTAGTATTTGTTGATGGCAACCCTAGTAGTTGCTCTAACGTTCTTTGTTCAACATCGCAAACATTGTGCATTTCTTGGCTCCTATTTACAACAGGAGAAGAGGAATTACCATTATGAGAAGATTTATTTATATTTAGCCGAGCTATACTCGCTTCCACACTTTTCTCCACCAAAGACGAAATTTGGCTTGAAATCGCTTCTATAATCTGAGCTTGTTGAGAACTGACCAAAGAAGAAACCATTTCCCGAACACTATCCATCGTCAAATTGGGTTGGGTATTGGACACAGCAGCAGAACTCGCATTAACAACAGCATCCTGGCGAAGTGATTCCTCGGACCTATTAGCTTCAAAATTCCTAGCTTTTGACGACGACCTTGTCTGTCGATCCGATGCAGCAGACTTCTGAACTACAGGAGGATTATTTGGTTTTGATTCCTTAATAATTTTTGTGCCACATATGGGACACGTTGAATGAGTCTTAACGTAAGAGGAGATGCAAATTCTATGGAACGAATGTCTACAGATAGTTTCAGACAACACAGAAGGATTCTGTATCACTGAGTTGCAAATGGTACATACAGGTAAATTTTCAACAATCGTAGCTCCAGGAGCTGAAATATCTTCGGTACTCCTTTCAAGGGGCATAATCACAAATCCAAAGCGAGACCAAAATTACACAAAAGCAGAATTTTAAAATGATGATAAAAAATCAAAATATTTAGAGAAAAAATATACAATATTACAAAGTTCCGTTTGATTCTAGGTAATCGGAGGAAATGTGAGATATAAACAAAATCAATCCACTTTGAGCAAATGGTTAAAAAAAGGAAAATAGAAGACAGAAAAAAGGATAGAAAAATGAACTGTAGTTATCTTATTACGACGGTATAAAAAATCATCAATAACATTTTATAATTCCAACTCGTAACACAAGAGAAAAGGAAAAGATTCAAATTAGTAGTCGAGGTCGAAGTCAGGAATAGAATTTAATCCAAAATCTGATTTCATCCAACCACACTACTAGAGGAATCTTCCACACAAAATAGAAAGGGATAGAATAACTTAATTAGCGGTTACATGAAACAGCACCACTGCATTTCATTCATATACATTCCAGACCAATGTTATCATCCTACAGGAAACAATAGAAAGAAAATCTAACAATATATGTGAATAGACCTGAGCGGAAACTCTACGATGTTAAAAACACCAAGACGTTCTTTTTTTTAAATTGTATGAATTCCACTCGGGCCCCACGTTGGGCGCCAAAACTGTAGTATGCACTGTATGTTTGTAATATCAGAAGATATCTACTCTTGATTAAAAATGATCCTTTGGCCTGGCACGCATTATCCAGCCTTATTGCTCGTGGTTTTGGGGGTGAGATCTTGCCAAAAGTTCATTATTGTATACAACTACCAGTTTAAAGATTTATATGCGTGCTCTTCATCAAAGAAAAGAAAACAGACATGAACAAAAGAAGATAGGTGAAATTTAAAGAAAAGTGATGAACCACAGTCCGATAAAAAGTAAAGACGCGAACCATTATATCAAAGGATTGAAGTATTTACGCGCAGATGTTAGTTGCACGATATGCCCACCCATCCATGTTACCATAGAAATTCCACACCAACGGGAAACCCCACAAATTTTCATGATAAACCCAGTTCTTCCTATCCCACCTACAGCTCCGAACCCTTTCGAATCAAACTAGAAAAACTTTCTTACAACATAATTAACCAACAGGAATATTTATTAGAAAAAGAATTCATTATATAAAGTTAAAGGTAATTTAACCAGAATAATTATGACCTGAGATTTTTAACGATAGAAAATGAAACAACAGTAAAATTCATTATAAATAGAGGACAAATCGAAACAATCATTCCCTATGTGTGTATAAAGATATCAAATATAAGTTAACATGCATTTAAAATGTAGGATAATTTAATGGCTGATTATTACTTAAACAACAATTCATTCATATTATAAAATTTTAATTAAGTGGGGTTGATTTTGGTATTGAAACACAAATCGGTATATAAAAAAATATATGCGCAATTAGATCAGTGGAGCAGTAATGAAGTGTATGTTTGTGTAAACTACACCGACGTTATTCATTTTTTTTTTTTTGTTAACAACGAACAGCTGTTAGGTCGTTGACCTTCGTACAATTTCATGCAACTTCAATTTTCAAAATTAAATTTTTTCGTAGGTTTAAATTTCATATACATAGTTAATACCATTGACTGCCAATAAATACTAAGAAATACAGAAAATGTTCACTCAAGCTGGTTAATTTGAATATGTTAATAAATAAAAAAAATTACTTGACCATTGAAATGCAGAAACGAAAACAAATTTAATTTTAGCAGTGATTTTCAAACTTTAATTTCTCTAGGGCAGGCGTTAACAGTCGATCATTTGCTTAACATACCATCCACTGTTAACCCAACTATCATTAACATATTCAATAAACCAGCACAGCCTGACAAATAATTGAATGAATACAAAAATAAAGGGATCTTTTCAATGTGTTGAAATTGGCACTTTGAACACTTTAATATTTCTTCAATTTAATTAAGAAAAACTATTAAAATTGTCTTCCACATGAACCAGAGCACTGTCCAACATATAACGGATTGTCCGTCCAGTCTCTCAAGGTATTGATCACTTTTTTTTTTGTATTCATTTAGGGCTTGTATAAGAGATTTGCACTTACTTGGTTTCAAGAGTAGCTCCCACGATGAAAGGCCTTTCAGGGGGGTGAGGTTTGAAACAGCTCTTTACACTCCGGCAATATGATGTTTGGCAAATTCTGTACTCTTTTGATATTGCACAGTTTTTTTGGGTATTAACTAAGATTTTAGTTTCAACTTTATACATATTTTCGATAATATGCAATGAAATTATAGAAAATAAATAACTTCTCTCTACAATATTTCCACTGATTGTTTCTTTACCATTGTGATCTTTTTTAATGAGAAAATCGATTTTAATTAAAAATTAATTTACACACACCAAAAAATTTATATTTCTTTCCCTTTTTTTTTTAACACAAGTTTATGAATTTTTTCTCGATCTTGTTTTGTTCTTTTTATGCCAAATTCGATTAAAGAACACTTTTTCCACTAGGTTCTCCCCTTTTCGTTGGTTTAAAAGAAATTTAAGAAATCACATGGCCCGTCGGCTTATTATGTGTGCATCCAATACCCTGAACCGATCACAAAAATGTGCAAAGTATAACTAAATACAACGGCTCTCTTCCAACGACGACTCCACTGAGGCAGTATGTGGACACAAGGGCAAAAATGCATGTGTTGGGGGGGGAATAGCAGAAGTCCTAAGAACAAAATGAGAATACAACCGAGAACAATTAGTTTATCTACTATGGGGAAGTTTACACCTAACATGATCTTACCAGTGAAAATATGTCAAACAGAAAACTAGGGTTTTTGTTAGGAGACAAAAAAATGTAGCTCCTAACATCTAAGTTTCACCAGTCACCAGAATAACAGCAGACAGACAGCTATATGAAATCGTCCTCCGGCGATAGCAATAATTAAATAACCATAGTGCAAAAACGAATCCACTGTAGTAGGTTGTCCCAATCACTTTAGAACTTGATTTCTTGTGAAATTTTCAAGGAAGTAAATTTTTTTTTCCCCAAGAAAAAAAAAATTCAAGTTTCAAAATTTATACGCTTGAACTGATCAAAGATCTGAATCAAATGAGGTAGACATTTTTTAAGAGACCCCTTTTTGTAACCTTGGTAATCAATACTGGCTAAATTGCGGAATCACACACACAGGAAAAAAACTTCCAGACTGAAAAATGGCTACCTTTTAGTGCCATCTTGACACTCATACACATAAGTTCAAATCGCCTGATTTCGAACAACTACATAAAAAGAAAATACTAATATCAGCAAAAGAAAGTAGCGGGCAATTTCTTTACTGTGCTACTTACTTTATACCAGTTATCACAAATCTAACTCGCTGATCAAAAACCATCCAGACGTGTGGTTACAAATTTATGGCTATCAACCTTTAAAGGCAAAATATACAAAAATTATAATTGTTTATTTGGTTGTAAGTTAGGTTTTGTTGTATGCTTATAATGGCAAAAAATGCATAAAATAAACGAAATAAGTTAAAAAAACAAAAATAATAAAAAAAACTTTGCTGACCATAGGAATTGAACCTGGGACCTCGCGGCTTCCAAGCCAGACAACTAGCTCTAGGCTATCACCAGCCCTTGAAATAGGTCGCTTAACTAGCCGTCATCTACCATCACGCCACCAATCACAAAATTCCAAAAAAAATAATTGTAGCATTACATATTGGAACATGTTACACGATGAATTGGGATCCACATAACAAAATCCACATGCCAAACATGGATTACACCAACAATCATGCTGTAACGTATCGATCAGGGAGAGTGGTTAGCTAACAGCGGTTTTTTTTTTTTTTTTTACTACAGTCAGAGGTGTCCAAGTTCATGATTGAGGGGTGCCAACAAAAGATTTACTTATAAGAAAACACAGTAGAAAACCATATGCTATCTACATGCGCCACTACAAAAGTTATCGCATATCTCATATAAAGTGAAGGAAGTATTCGGTATAGTCCAAACCTGGCACGTCGCAATATTTATATTATATTTATTTAGGTCCGATACGAAATATATTTAAATAATCGAACGAGACAAAACCGACTAAAAATATTATTAGTGTAGGTTAACATTCATAAAAAGTCCTCATATAGATATACACTGTGATTTTATTTATTTCGGAATTTTATTTTTTAGGATCCCAGAAATATTTTTGAGAACTCTAAGATTATTTTCCAAGTATTCTCGTTGATTTTTGAAAATATTTTCAGAGATCCTAGGTTTATATTTCAAGGATTTCAGGAATATTTTTTCAAGCACTCATGGATTTTTATAATATTTTCAAGGATTTTCTGCTTTATATATCTCTTGGATATATAAAAAATGTTTTTTCTTGTCCTTGAAAATATTGAAAAAAAAAAAACATGAGCCCATGAAAAATATTTCCTTAAGTCCTTCAAATATTATCCTGGAATCTTTAAAAAAATATCTAGAAAAAACAACGAATCCTTGGAATATATTCCTGGAGTTCTCAAAAATATTATTAAAATCCTTGAACAATAATTCACGAAGACTTTTGAAGGACTTTCTGATTTTATATAAATCATGAATTAAAAAAAATCCAAGGACTAGTTATCGTGTTTTTTAATTTTTTAAAAAAAAAATTAAAAAACGCGATAACTGAAAATATTTTTTAGGACTCGTCCAGTATTATAATTTTAATTTAATTAAGGTTTAATACCCAAAAATCGTGATTTTCCCAAATTAAACTATTTTCCAGGACTTACTGGCAGAAATCTGGGATTTCGAGATTATTTCCAAAATTTTTCAATGGCGCTTCAACAGAAATCTTGGATTTTGTAAACTATTGGTAAAAAACATTAATTCCTTCGAAATATAGGAAAGAGCGCAAGTAATGTAAATGCTGCTTCCTGCATACCGTTAATAATACACACACGCATACAGCAATTTCCTATTACAACATCAAAAGATATCCCCACGAGAAAAGATGACTTACGCCGCTCGTGTAATGTTCCGACATTAGGTATTTGTTTACCGACGACGACGACGACCCCGCCTATTACATCTTTCATCAGGACTTGTTTTTGATTGCCATTGTCATATTTTTTTGCGAAGATTAATGACTTTCAGCTTTTCCGCTTTGTGCTGTCTGACTGACTGTTAGACTGAATGACTGACTGACGGTGGTGTTTGCATCTGTCAGTGTCTTGTTGTGGGTTGTCATATCGTTTAAATGATTTTAGTCTTGTTCCTTTTCACTCTCCATATTATTTCCCTAATAGTCCTCCATGGTTATGTGTATGTGAGGGTGCATGTGTGTTTCGTTGCTGCGTGGGTATTTGTATGATATAATGGCTATTTATCATAATACGTGTTTACGAAAAAAATGAAAAGTATTCTATTTCATTTTCGAAGATTGTGTGCGAGCGTAACATCCATCATCCGCATTATAAAGCCGAGATATGGCATTAACCTTTCCCGAATGATACAATACATTAACTTGATTTGGTCACATTTGTTGCAAGCGAGCCGGCATGTAAGGAAACAAATTTTAATAAATCTTATTAAATGTGAGTGTCATTTGAGAATTGCGATATATTCCCCGAAAATATGTAATAAGGATTATGCGAGGGTGAAAAAATGAATATTACAAAAATAGAGAATTTTGTGTGATAATAGGGTAGGGTATCCTGTGGTCGACATATTGGCAAATTCACTCCGTAACTATAGAATATTTAAACCTTGGAGACCGATTGAACTGTGAATATTTTCATAGTTCCATGATACCTTATATTCCGATTTTACTATACCTTGAAATGTAATTTTTCTTTAAAATAAAACTTAAATAATTCCGTAGCTTTAGGGACAGATATATACATACCATCAGCCTGTGAACATTTATATACGTATATATCTATTAACAAGTAAAATAGTATCAGTCGATTCTGACGACAGATGTACACCCGCAGTCTTCAATTATGATTATACAAACTGTTAACCCTTTATGGGAGAGGTTCCAAAGTAGTTGGCTAATATTGACCAATTCGTATCAGACCTAAGACTATTTTACTGGTGAGATGAAATAACTGCAACCAACTTCAGACTACTGTCATTTCTAAGCCACTCGTCCAACAGCTGATAAAATTATTCCAGTGACAGCTCATTATATTGTTTACAAGCGTACAAAAGCATTTTGGTGAGAATTTTCCAGAAAAAAAGTTATTCGTGATGGAATTCAAGCGTGATAGTTGGCTTCCTTTATACTTGGTTGGAAAACCACAAGTGGCTATCGTTAGGGCACTCCAGCATTTAAATGTGAATAAATCTTTTGTGTCTCGTACCATCGCTCGTGATACCGTGATACTGTTAGCGTAGCCTGACTTCAAGGAAGTGGTCGGAAGAAAACAGCAACATCAGCAGAAATGATTCGAAAAGTAAAGAAGCGACTTGATCGAAATCCGTGTCGCAGTGGCCGAAAAATGGCTCGTGAGCTGAACATATCGCAATATTCCATTCGGCAAATATTGAAAAATGAGCTCGGGGTAAAGCCATTGAAATTCCAAAAAGGTCCAAAGATAGAAAAATAGACTCAAAAGAGCTAAAGAGTTGCTTCGCTTGACCGAAAATGGTGAACTACGGAATTTGGTTTTCTCCGATGGGAAAACATTCGTTGTCCAGCAGTTTCTAAACAAACAAAATTATCGTGTTTTCTTGCCAAAGAGGTCAGCTGAAAATGTGCACCTTCGATTGGCCACCAGAACTCAAGCAGCGGGCATG
>NW_026712249.1:17148948-17200553 GCF_030504385.1 Musca domestica
TCCGTTCATATAACACCAAATGGTACCATTTTAGAAAATAAGTACCATTTTAGAACTTTTTCTAAAATTAAAGCTGAAATTTCCAAAAACCCTATGGTTCATCTATCCTGTACTTTTACTGTACATTAGTGACTCTGATTCCAAATTTCAGGATTGTAGCTCATTCTAATTCAAGGTATTTAATTTTTAGTACAATTTACAACTTTTTTCGTACTGAAAAGTCTTTTGTTATGCGGATTTAAAATCGTTCTTGTTTACATATTCCCATATACCAAACCTTTAAATATACCAGAAAAATTAAAAAAAAATAAAAAAGGAAATTTCCGTAAGAAATTGTTTCCCCCAATACCAAATCGTACTAAATAAAGTACTATTTACTACTTTTTGGGCATTTGTGGTATCCATTTTCAAACCCACCTCTTTTTGACAAACCAACCCCCAGGATTGTCAAAATTTCAGTTTAATCCGTTCACCCTAAACCAAACTGTTCCAAATTTAGTACCAATTAGTACAGTTCGCACATTCGGTACATATTTCCAAAACGATGAATATCCTAACCTTACTTTCCAACATTGATTTTCATACTAAATTCCCGGCTTTTTAGCTCCAGCCGACCACAAAACACCAAATGGTACCATTTTAGACATTGAGTAAAATTTTAGAACTTTTCGTAATCTTAAAGTTGGAATTTCCAAAAACCCCTTGGTACATCTATCCAGTACTCCATCAGTGACTCTCATTTTAAATTTCAGGATTGCAGCTCATTCCGTTAGTCCAAGACAATGTATTAAATTTCTAGTACTTTTCGTACGGAATGGAATTATGTCATGTGTGTCATTGGTCCAAACTGAGTACATCGTAATATTTTTGTCAAACTTAGATCGAGTTCGGAGATGGGCAATATCGGTCCACTCTTTCTAGTACCTCCCACACAAAAGGTCGAAATTTTCAAAAAAAAAAAATTTTTTGCACAAAAAGAGAAAGAATAATCCGATTTTGCTCCAAATTTGCAAATCCTAGTATTTGCGTCAGTGCTAGGACAGGTGTGAAAATGGAAAATATCGGTCCACTCCATCAAGTACCTCCCTCGTAAAATGTGATGTCTTACATCCGATTGTCTTCAGTTTTCACACATCCCAATATTTAAATTCAACCAAGGTCGGGTGTTATGATGGGCAAAATCGGTCTACTCCTTCTGGTACCTCACCCACAAATGGTCGAAATTTGCAAAAAGTTTTGCATAGAAAGGGAAGCAATAATCTAATTTCGGTTTTAGGTCTCGTACCAAAACGGATAATATTGGTCCACTCCATCAAGTGCCTCTCCCACAAAGGGTCAAAATTGTTAATAATTATAACTCTTAAAAAATATGATGTAAGAGTCCGATTGTCTTCAAATTTCACACATCCTACTATTTTTATGAACCCAAGTCCGATACGAAATGGACAATATTGAACCATTCTTTCCGAACGTATTCCATTAGGAGTCACGAGTTTGAAAATGCATAACAGAAGACAACATATTTTTAAAATAATCGAACATTGGCTGAGGGTATACACCTGTCGGCAAAACCGACTGAGTATTTACTCTCCATAGTTAAGACAAGTCAGTTTAAAAGTGACCGGCAAATAAAAATAAGAAAACACAAAACAATTTAAAAAGAGTTAAATAAATATTTAACGTTTTGTCTTCTTCACATTTGTTTACTTCTGAAATTAAATTCACTTTTTGCTTCGCAGATAAATGAATGTTTATTTAATAAAGCGATAGAAATGAGAGAGAAAATCTAGAAAATACAACAAACAAATAAAACCCTTTTTCTTTCGTGACTAAGGACCCGAAGAAAATCATCCCTGTTTTGCAAGGGATCTCCCTTGGTCATTCAAAAAAAAAAAAAAAAAAAAAAAATCCACTTTTAATTTGTGATGCCTGGCTGGTGGCAGAACAAATCTTTGTAATGTAGTCCAGTTTACTGCTGTGGATAAAAAGGAAGGTTATCCCTTTTCTGGTAAAAGGATAACAAAGGAGAGACAAAAAACGGGGGTTTCTTTAAATCTTGTCTATGATGATGTTCTTGACTTGTTGTTGTTGTTGCTGCCATCAAAGTTGAGGTGAATTTATAGTAAGTCTTATCCAAACAAACAAACTGACAGACAGACAGACAAACCTTGTATCGACTTCATTGTAAATTCACAACAACATCTTAAAGAATACGAAAAAAGGGGATTAAAAACTTTTGGTTATTTTTTTGTTTAACCACTGGCGGTTACAGTGGGTTCCTTTTCCAAAAAAAAAAAAAAAATATATAGGTGAAGAAATTTAAAAAAAAAACTACTTTTATCAAATTCATACATATTATCATACTGTATAACAAAAAAAAAAAAAAAAAAAACAGTAAAGAAAGTTTTATAGTCGGGCGGGGACCACTATATGATACCCTACACCACTTTGCTAATTTAGTAGAGCTCCACATAACAATTAAAAAATTTTATGGGAGAATTCAGTCATACACGCTACGATTATAATTATAATTTAAAGGTCAAAAGACTGAATATGCCGAAGCATTTGTATCTTTTAAATTCGGACTTGTATTGCCCATCTGGTGCACAATTAATTTGAAATCTGATAAAGATAATCCGATACAAATCGAAACCGATCTCGATAAAATTTGACAAAGATATTTCTGAGCTGTATTTGATATATTTCCCTGAATATCGTTGTTACGAAGTGCATATTATGGCTGTGGGTTACAAATATAACAAATCGGATGAAGAGTATATATGGGAGCTATAGCTATATCTTAACCGATCTTCACCAAATTTGACTTACTAGCATCTAGACTCAATTCGGTCATAAATGCCAAATTCCATCCCATTTGATCAAATATTAGACGTTTGGTGCACAATATAAGGTAAATCGGACGAAGTTATATATGGGAGCTATATCCAAATCTGAACCGATCTCGATAAAATTTAGCAAATGTATTTCAGAGCAGTATTTGATATATTTCCCCAAATATTGTTGTTACAGAGTGCATACTACGGCTGCGGAGCATAAAAATAACTAATCGGATGAACAATATATATGGGAGCTATAGCTATATCTGAACCGATTTCGATCAAATTTGGCATTCTTTTTTTCAGGCCTAATTGTATGTGCAAAATTCCATACTATTCGGACTGATATTACACGTTTGGTGCACAATAAAAGGCAAATCCGACGAAGATATGTATGGGAGTTATATCTAAATGTTGACCGATTAACTCCAATTTCAATAGGGTTCGTCCTTGGGCCAAACAAATGATTTGTGCAAAATTTCATCTGGATAGGGCAATAGATGCGAACTGTACTTTGTTTACAAAAATACATGGACAGACGGACAGACAAACGGAGGTACGGACGGACATGCATAAATCGATCCAGAATGTGATTCTATGCAGATCATCAAAAGAAACAATGGGTCTATCTCGTTTCCATTTGCCTGTTACAGACAAACGTACAAAGTCACCACCACCACCTTGTGGTGTAGGGTATAAAAACATGTAAGCAAAGGCTATAACCGTGCGGGGCCGACCATGCGATACCCTACAACACTACAATATGTTAGAAGTCCCCTTATGTCCAAATCCCTTTTGGAAGATTTCGCTTTTGAAATTATTTCACGGAGCACTACCCAATATTTCCCTTAGCATTTTGACCAGGAACATTATTTATTATATTTACGCACTTCGTCGCGCTGTTAGTTGTTGTGGCCAAATACAATCCAATGGTCATCCAAAATGCTAGAATTCTTCCATGTCCTTAACTTTCTTCTCGGGCGTGTCGATTGGATTCAATTGTGGGATTAGGAAAATTTTTTCTGTTTTTGGTTCATTTGAACCCCCAAATATTTTGCGATCATCTCTAAAAGCAAGAGGCCCCTCTGTATCTCCAAATTTAGACTCATCTATATAATTTGTTTGTCTACAATATCTGAAATTTTTCAGATTTTGGTCCATTTCAACCCCTAAATATTAGGCGATTATCTCCAAAAGCAATAGGGTTCTATTCTGACCCTAACCCCACCTACATTTTCAATTTCGTGAGAATCGGGCCATAATTGCGACCTGTAGAGTGATTACAAATTAACATGGACAGACGGACGGTTGGACATACATAGCTAGATCGACTCAGCTCGGCGAGATAGGAAGATCCTTATATATTTTCCTATGTGGGAAATCAATATTTCGAGGTGTTACATAATTTTTGGCCCAATCAAACTTATAATACCCCCAACACATAGTGTTGTAGGGTATAAAAAAAAAACAATAATATGGGTGGTTTTTATACCAAATTTGAAACAATTCCGTTAGCAAGTTATCATATAGCCCCCATATAACGGTACCTCCCGATATTCGGTATTTTGATGATTTTAGCGACATTATTTACCGGGATTGTTTCAAATTTCGCATTTGAAGTTCGTAATGGATGCTTCAGCCCATGCCAGAAAATTGTCTGTGCAGGTCCACGTCTTCGTATAGCCCTCATGTAACGGTACCCCCTATATTCGGTGTTTTGATGATTTTAGCTACATTATAAAAAGATTTTTCTTCAAGTTTCGCTTTTAAATATTGTAATAACTTATGACAAAAGTTGCCTATGCAGGTCCACGTCGTCGTATAGGCATTCGGCATTTTTAAGATTTTAACAGAATTTTTAACGGATTTTATTTATTTTTTTTTTTGGAAATTGTCAAATTTGTACCAAATGGTGGAGGGTATTAAAAGTTCGGCCCGGCCGAACTTACAGCTTTTTTACTTGTTACACATGGGACTGGTATTAAAATGATATATATGGTCAGCTCTTTAGGGTACATGTACCAAAAAGATTCGATATTGTATAAAAAAAAAATACTTAAAAATCGCATACTGCGCGAACTTGGCACATAGTAATATTCTGATTAGGCGTTGAAATTTTCAATATTGGTCAACTCCCTCATGTACATCTGCCACCTAAGTTCAGAATATTTAATAATCAATAACAGTCTTAAAGGAAAATCAATGCCCATTTTAGTTAATGCTGAAGTACGTTCAAAGGGAGGAACATACTAATTACAACATCTGGACCTTGAATTTGAAAATAATACTTTATAATCCCCCGGTAATTTGTAAGTTATAGAATATAATATTAATGTTTGGAAGAATTTAAAGGATTCCAACTATGTATCGCAATTTATTGAGGCATTCTTTCATTCTAACCACTTTATCTCAAAATAGTGTGGGTACCACATGGTCCGTCTTGATCTGCTATAGCTTATTTTCGTTACTTGTTATAAATTCATAAGATTTCATTCATTGATGTTTCATTATAAATACAAATCTTATAAATATTTCTTATTTATTTTACAGGTAAGTTCGTTGGTGGATCAGAAACAAATTTCTGAAACTACCGTTTTGATTTCAAAGGTAAACATAAATTTTTGATTTTTTTTTTTTCAAATACTTATAATTTTTATACCCTCCACCTTGGAAAGGAGGGTATATTAACTTTGTCATTCCGTTTGTAACATCCTTAAATATTCGTCGTGGACCCCATAAAGTATATATATTCATAATCAGCATAAAATTCTAAGTCGATTTAACGATGTCCGTCTGTCTGTTGAAATCACGGTACAGCCCACATTATTTGACGTAGAGCGCCAAAATTTAGCAGAGCAATTTGTATTGTATCTAGGATGGTTGGTATTGAAAATGAGATATATCGGTCCACGTTTTGGTATAGTCAACATATAAAGGTACCTTCCGATATTCGGTATTTTGATTATTTTTGCCACATTTTTTCACGGATTTGTCTGAAAATTGGTATTTGTAGGTCATAATGGGTCCTTGTTCGTGTGGCGAATCATTGTAATTGTAGGTCCATGTTTTGGTATAGCCTCCATATAAAGGTACCTTCCGATATTCGATATTTTGATTATTTTTGCCACATTTTTTTCACGGATTTCTCTAAAAATTGGTTGTAGTTGGTCATAATGGGTTCCAGCTCCGGTGGCGAAACATTGCATGTATGGGTCCACGTGTTGGTATAGCCCGGTACCTACCGATATTCGGTATTTTGATGATTTTTGCCACATTTTTTCACGAATTTGTCTGAAAATTGGTATTTGTAGGTCATAATGGGTCCCAGTTCGTGTGGCGAATCATTGTAATTATAGGTCCACGTATTGGTATAGGCCCCATATAACGATACCTCCCGATATTCGGTATTTTGATGGTTTTTGCCACATGTTTCCACTGATTTGTCTAAAAATTGGTATTTGTAGGTCATAACGGGTCCCAGTTCGTGTGGCAAAATATTGCATGTATAGGTCCACGCTTTGGTATAGCCTCCATATAAAGGTACCTTCCGATATTCGGTATTTTGATTATTTTTGCCACATTTTTTTCACGGATTTCTCTAAAAATTGGTATTAGTTGGTCATAATGGGTTCCAGCTCCGGTGGCGAAACATTGCATGTATGGGTCCACGTTTTGGTATAGCCCCCATATAACGTTACCTCACGATATTCGGTATTTTTATTATTTTTGCCAAATTTTTCCCACGGATTTCTCTAAAAATTGGTAGTTGTAGGTCATGATGGGTCCCAGTTCGTGTGGCGAATCATTGTAACTATAGGTATAGCCCCATATAGCCGTATTTCCCGATATTCGGTATTTCTTGGCACATTTTCCCAAGAATATGTCTAATAAAAATTGGTATATGTGGGTCAAATGGGCTCTAATGTTTCCTTTATCCTAAGGTGGAGGGTATTAAAAGCTTGGCCCGGCCGAACTTAATGTTTTTTTCTGCCCACTGTAAACTTCTTAATACAACTTTATTTGGGACTGACAGCATATTGTCCCCAAGGAAAATTGACAATAAATTGTTTTCCTTCTTTTTTTTTGATATTTTTGTTCAAAGACAGGCGGACGGGCAGTCAACCATCCAACCAGTCAAACAGATACAAAAAAAAAAAAAAGTAAAACTAGACAAATATCATGTTGAAAGTTTGAATAAAAAAACTATTTCTGAAGTCTTGAACATGTTCTAATTGTTGTCGTTGTTGATTGTGAACACTTAACATTAAATGACATATTGGCCAAAGATAACATACAGTCAGGCCGACAGACATAACTTTTTTGGTCCAAAAAAAAAAAGACAATTAAAATGACATTAAAAATTCAATTCAATTCAAGTCTATTTTGCCAGAAGAAGAAGAAAATGTGGCTACGTTATTGTCAGATGTTGGTGACCAGGATGACCGACCATGTCATGTGGTTCCATTGGAAAAAAACGTACCTGTTTGTTTAGGCAACATTTTCAGGTTTTTTAATTGAAAATCGTTGGAAATTGAATTTTCACCCATGTTGACTTTATGTTAATGGGGATTTGCATAACTTGATTGAAATGTTAAATGGGAAAAAAAGGAAAAGTGAAAAAATAAACAAAAAAAATATATTTTTATTTGAAAAATTTGACTTATTAGGTTGAAGGCAATTTATTGGGTTCAAATAACCCTGTGCGATAAAATTCAATAATTATTGGGAAAATCCGGCAGATTGTGAAAGCAGAGTTAAAAAAAAAATAAGAAGCCACGTGTATCGGTGTTTTTAAAGTTTACATTGCAAAGTAACCTAAATAGAGGGGGCATGTTCGCCCCTCTTCCAAATTTTTGGAAATTTTCGAATTAATATTCCTAGGAATTCGTGCATTTTAGGTCTATAGTGTCTTCGGCAAATTTGCATATAAAAATACGAGAAATATTTTGTCAAAGGGGTCTTTTTGGTCCGGGATCGTAAAAAGTCAAAATATTCTACAAAGTTACTTGTCATATAACTCTACAATATATCGTAGAAGACGTCAAATGTCTAAACTCTAAGTAAACGTTAGGAATTTTTATATAATAACAAGTTAAAAAGCAGTAAGTTCGGCCGGTCCGAACTTTGACTACCCTTCACCACTTGGGACGAATTTTAAGATTTTCAAAAAACAAAATTTCTGTCATAGGCTGTAGCATCCATTACGAAGTCCAAATACGACATCTCAAACAATTTCGGTATTGTACCTAAACTCGTCAAAATACCGAATATCGGGAGGTACAGATATATGGGGCCTATATGAAGACCTGAACCTGCATAGACAATTTCATGTCACAGACTGTAGTACCCTTTAGGAACTTTAAATACGAAATTTGAAACAGATCCGGTGAATAATGTCGCTGAAATCATAAAAATTCGGAATATTGGGAGGTACGGTTATATGGGGGCTACACAAACACCTGAACTTGCATAGGCAATTTTCTGTCGTAGACTGTAGTACCCTTTAGTTTCTTCAAATGCGAAATTTGAAACAATTCCGGTGAATAATGTCGTTAAAATCATCAAAATACATAATATAATGAGGTACTGATATATGAGGCCTGTACGAAGACCTGGACCTGCAAAGGCAATTTTCTGTCACCGGTTGTAGTACCCATTACGAATCACAAATACGAAATTTAAATTGTAGCGAATTGAATAATGTAGCTTAATTCATCAAAATACCGAAAATAGGGAGATACCGATATTTGGGGGCTATACGAAGACCTGGACTTACATAGGAAATTTTCTGTCACGTGTTGTACAAATACGAAATTTGAAACAATTCCGGTGAATAATGCCGTTAAAATCATCAAAATGCAGAACGTAGAGAGGTACAGTTATATGGGGGGTATACGAAGATCTGAACCTGCATAGGCAATTTTCTGTCATAGAATGAAGTACCCATTACGAACTTCAATTACGAAATTTGAAACAGATCCGGTGAATAATGCCCTAAAAATCATCAATATACCGAATATCAGGGGGTACCGTTATATTGGGGCTATACGATATCGTGGACCGATATAGCCCGTCTTCGAACATGACCTGCCTGCAGATAAAATACTGAGCTGTGCAAAATTTAAGCTTCCTATTTTAATTCATTTTGACTCTAGCGTGATTACAGCAGGCGGGCATACTGGCAGACGGACAGACATACAGATGGACGGTCATCGTCATAGCGACATAGAGTTGTATGCTGGGTTCTAAAATGTATATTTCGAGGCGTTACAAGCGGAATGAAAAATTTAATATAACCTCCATACTATTCTATATATGTACATAGAAAAATAATACATCTTTTATGGGGCAATAAACCTCTCCCGAAATCGCATTCCAACTACAACCTCCTGTTTATGGCTCTTTTCACCGGCAACGCAGCCACCAAACATCTTCATTCAACTGTGGCAATATTTTCCTTTTACATATTTCCCAATTTTTCCATTCTAATTCTAATTGCTTTTAAAAATCTAATTTTGCCAAGGGACCATGGCGCGTATACGTATTACTCAAATTGAAATTAAAATAATCATACGCCATATGGTACCATAAGTCTCTCTCTCTCTCTGGCACGAATGCAAATGTTGTCTTCGTCTCGCTATTTGCGGCATTAAAAACGCCAACAATATTTTAATGATTATTGTTTGGCAATAAAGAAACAGCAACACCTACGGGGTTTCAATAGATTTACATTTCATTTTTTTTTTGTTTTTATTGTTATTCTCGCCAAGGGGAAAATTATTAATTTTTATGATTGAATAAATTATTTAAATGAGATGGGAATTTTATCTGCTTTTTTTGGGCTATTAAAGTGCAATCAAGTTTGGAGAAGTAAAAACGCTGAGGGCAAAATAGTGAGTGTCTGTGTTGGCAAAACTAGTGGATTATGGGTATTTAGAAACTATTCTCAGTTACACATGTTAGTTACACAGGAATGAATTGAACGGATTTGTTGACGGACAGTGATTCCAAAGTCGAATGTACTTGCCAAAGCCCCTTTTGGAAATCGGCGATGTAGAAACATTGATGATATTTAATGTAAAAGAAGATAAAACTATGTCAAAACAAGTATCAGTCGGGTTTGCCGACAGATGTAGTCCACTTTGTCAATCCGTAGCACTTTGCCAATATTGACCTATATCTGACCCAAGACTGATATAAATATTACAATGTGCCAGATTTTGACTATATCGACTATTTCCTATACTTTATATGAGATATGTGCAAATTTTTGGAAAATGTGGAGGTATGTGTGTGGTTACCGATATATCAGATCGAAGTATTTCATTTTCATACTCCATCTAATACCGATAAAAATGTTTGTATGTGTGATATTTGAGGAGATGGATGGATGGATTTGGTTGCTTATTTCGCTTTCTTTGAGCGTTTGGTTCTTCAAAATCTTGAAACCTATGTGGGGAGGTACCAAATAAATGGTCAAATCATTCCATTTCTTGTAACAGATCTTTTGTTGATGGAACTATTGAGATATACTTAGTCTGAATGCAATCTGAAGTTAATTTCCCGTTTTATGAGTTTTATGGATATTCAAAAATTTGATTCTTTGTGGGGGAGGTACCAGAAGGAGTAGACCTATTTATCTCATCTTCACAGAAGATCTTGTGTTGGTAGAAATAATGGGATGCGGGAAATATGAAAAGAATCGGATGTTTATTTCGGATTTTATAATCGCTTTGTTTTTTCAAAACGTTGACCCTTTGTGGGGGAGGTACCAGAATGAATAGTCCAATCTCTACCATCTTTGTAACAGATCTTGTGTTGATAGAAATATTGAGATGTGCTAAGTCTGAATGGGATCGGATATTAATTTCGCGTTATATGAGCTATTCAACATTTTGACCCTTTTGTGGGGGAGGTACCAGAAGCAGTTGGCTGATATATTGCATCTTCACACCAGACCTTGGTTTAATAAGGCAATTGCGATGTCTGTAATTTGAAGATAATCGGACTCTTACATCGCATTTTATAAGAGTTACAATTATTCAAAATTTGGACCATTTGTGGAGGAGGTACTTGATGTAGGGGACCGATGTTGTCCATTTTCGCACCGGACCTGGAATTGATGCAAATATTAGAATTTGCAAAGTTGGGGGAAGTACCAGAACGATTGGACCGATATTGGCCATCTCCGCACTCGATTTAAATTTGAGAGTTATCGTGCGCACCAGCCAGACAGACAGGCGGACGGACAGACATCGCTAGATCGGCTCCAAATTTGCTGAAAAGGATTTGATCAAAGATACCTTGAAGGATGAGGCAGTTTTGGTTGTATCAAATGATAGATACCTTCCCTAGCCATATGGCTGAGAGTATAAAAACTGACCGGCTGACTGACCTAGAATCGTCGCCCAGACGAAACGGCTTGCAATTTTTGCACGAGGATCAGTGTAGGCTGGTTTTTTTTTTTGGAAATTCATGCTAAAAGGGGTACGAAAAGTACAAAAATGTACAAAAAATTGGATAAACGGAATGAGGTTACGAAAAGTTCTAAAATTATACTAATTTTCAAAAATGGTTTTATATGAGAAATTTGGTGTGAAAATCAAAGTTGGAAAGTAAATTTGTTATATGAAGGTGCTTTTGAAAGTGTGAACTAAGTGTGCGAACAGTACTAAATAGTACTGAATTTAAAACAGTTTGAAATTAATTGATATTAGGATCGCTGATGGAGTGCAGGAAAGATGTGGAAAAGGGTTTTTGGAAATCCGAACTTTAAGGTTACGGTAAGTTCTTAAATGGTACTAAACTTTTAACATGACACCATTTGGTACTACGTGAACGGATAGTGCTAAAAACTTGAAATTTGCTATGAAATTCAAAGTTGAAAACTCAGATTTATATATAAAGAGGGTTTTTGGCAATGTACTAAATGGGACTAAATTTGGAACAGTTTGGTTTAGGGTGAACGGATGAAGCTGAAATTTTGAAAATTTGTATTTCGGTCCCTGTTGGTGCTATGTTTGTGATAATGAGGTGGTTTTGGAAACGTGTACTAAAAGTGCACGAATAGTACTAAATTTGCTACAATGGTTCCCAGTGTGGTATTTCGATTGAGTTTGAAGTGAAAAATTTTTAAACCTCACCTTGTTTGTGGTAATGTTGTTACATGGCAGGGAATTTGAAAATACGTACTAAAAAGTACTAAATAGCACTATATTTGGTATTTGGCGAAGGAATATGAGTAGAAAAAATTACAGCAGCTTAGTATGAACGGATGAAGCTGAAATGTTTGTATTTTGTCTTGGGCTCCCTGTTAGGAATAGGTTTGTGAGGAAGAGTTAGTTCTGGAAATGTGTACTACAAGTGAACGGATAGTACTAAATTATACAATATTTGATACAATTTGGTATTGGGGTCGCTGTTCGTATGGAAGTAGTTTTAATAATAATAGAGCTGAAATCCCGAAATTTAATATAGATGTCACTGTTGATATCTGAAATTGAGAATTGGAGATGATTTTAAAAAGTTGTACCATAATTCTACGAAAAAATACTAAATAGTACTAAATTTGGTATTGTGTGAAGGAATATAGCTAAGATCCAGAAATTTGGTATTGAGGTCTTTGCTGGTATCTGGAATTGAGATGTGGAGGGGTTACTAAATTGGGTATTTGATAAAGAGATAGAACTAGGATCCCGACATTTGTTATGGATGTCACTGTCGGCATCTGGAATTGAGATATGTAGCTATTTTAGAAATACGTACTAAATGGTACTCAATATGGTAGTGGTAGAAATTGCAGAATAGAAAACATTAAATTTGGTGTTAAGGTCACTGTTGGTATCTGTGGTTGAGATATGGATTTTTATTTTTCAAAATGGGTGCTATAATTGTACGAAAAGTACTTATTTCTACAAAATTTGGCATTAGTTTAAGGAATATATATTTGATAT
Organism: Musca domestica; assembly: GCF_030504385.1. Lineage (NCBI taxonomy): Eukaryota > Metazoa > Arthropoda > Insecta > Diptera > Muscidae > Musca > Musca domestica. Next base: position 17,161,739 of record NW_026712249.1, read on the forward strand.
TTAGGTATTTATTAGTATCTGGAATTGCAATTTAGAGGTGGTTTGGAAATGCATCCAAAATGGTATTAAATTTGGTATTGGAGGAAGGAATAGAGCTGAAAGCCTGAAATTTGATGTGGATCTAACTATTGGTGTGTGGTTGGGGGAAATAGCTGATTTTTCGATATGCGTTCTATAATGTACTAATTGTATTATACATACTAAATTTGGTAATGGGGCAAATTAAATAGCTGAAATCTGAAATTTGATATTGAGATCTAGGTTTGTATCTGGTATTGAGATTGTACTAAATGGTACTAATTTTGGATCTCTGTTGGTTTTTAGGATAGAGAGTGGTGGATTGTTTTCGATATGCGTACAAAATAGAACTAAATATGGTATTGGGTAAAGGAAGGGGGCTTAAATTCTGAAAGTTGATATTTAGGTGGCTGCTGGTATTTAAGGCTTACATAGGGAGACCTTGAAATATTTTTGGACAGATAAATTGGATGTAGGATCATTGTTTGAAAAGGTCCTCCTTTGTAGACTTTAAAACGAAAGATTTTGAAAACTTTTTGGTGTAAAAGTTTAACATTTTCCTAGTATTTTTCCGAAAAAAAGAAATTTTTTTGATTAATACATAAAATCTTATAAGTCTGAGAATTCAGTGCGACGTATGACGTTTTAATTAAAAAAATGTTGTCAAACTGAACAAAATGCGAATTTTGAGTACTAAAAAGGCCTAACAAGAAGTGTTGGAACGAATCTAGAATTTTAAGATGGGCTTTTCGCTGACGAAGTATGGGGACTGTCTAGTTACGATTGAGGGGTTTCCTTTTATTCATGCTTTGACTTTTTTAGTAAACAGGACTAAGGTCTCACAGCAGCAAATTTCTGTAAAATACGTAGGTATGTATTAACTATCAAATTTAGGTAACGAATTAAGGCGCAAGAATTTAATTTCCTTTTCAACCATGAGTTCTCCTTAAAGGCAAAGGATGACTCTTCTTTCATTTTTAGACAAATTTCGAACGTCTTACTTAAAGCATTCCATACTTAAATTTCTTGTGTGCCATACCATTCGATGTTGCTGAAAAGATTGCTGGAGGTTTGGTGTGGGGGACATATCAATATTCATTTTTTTCCAACAAAAGCACTTAATATCTAAGAAGATTTACTTACGTAAAGGTCAGGGTTATTCCATTTTTTGTTCAATTATTAAGATGAAAATTAACGATTGTCCTCCCTCTATTCAATTTTCGTACAGGGATTAAATATTCGATTGACCTAAGAAAGATACAAAAAAAAAAAAAAAATAAAATAAATAAATATTGAAGGTCTTTTTTTCAAACCAAAAATCTTATTTATAAATCCTTTTTCGCAATGTTCTCTTGTCATTCACATGTGTGGTGTTATTTGAACCTCGTAAATTATTTCAATAATCCAATCACATCTGTTGTAATTGCCAAGATGTAAGAGTCGAATGAATGAAAAAAAAAAAATCAAAGAGATTTCTTTAAAAGTAACTTTTTGTCTTAACTGGGTCAGTCAGTCAGCGAGGCAGTCAGTCATGCCCAAAAAGAGATCCCAAAGAATGTAAAAAAAAGAAAACTAAACTTTCGCCATGGGCGTTGATGTGAAAATAATTGATGCGAATTTTTGTTTTTTTTTTTTTTGATGTTCCTTTTTTTCAACATCACATCCCTTCCTAGACTAGACTTTTTCATGAACTTATGTTGTCCTCATTCCTCTCTATTAGGAATTTTATTTTATTTTATTCCTTTCGCTCTCTCTCTCTCTCTGTTTGGTAACCAGATGTCACATGCAGAAAACTCTTGAGTGGAATTGAAGTATGTCAGTTGCCGATGCTGCCGTTGCCACTGCTGCTGCTGACGCTACTGCTACTGATGAGGATGATGACAGCCATAAGCTGCAAAATTGATAAGGGTTAAGGCAAATATATGCATCATGCATAAACTATTTGGAAGTGTGGGGAAGGGGTTGGGGAGGTGGAAAAGTGGTCACATGGCTAAGTAATAGAGATACATGTTTTTGGAGACAGCTGACAAAAATGGGGGAATTTTTAAATAAAAATATTTTGACCTTTTCAGAAAATAAAAAAAAATCCACCAAGTAAAGGGTTAAAGTCGCTCGTAGACGACCGTGTGATACGGTATATCACTAGTATAGTAGAGAGGGTACATGGAGTTTGTCATTCTGATTCCATAAAGCTTTTAATTATTTTTCAAAATAAAATCTTAAGTCGGTTTAACCACATTCATTTGGTTGAAAATGTCAACCCTCAAGCGAGCCAATCAAGGGCCTTTCTAGTCCTCGTTTAAAATATCATTAAGAGCTCCCTTTGAAGTAGTAAGTCAAAATACTTTACAAAATTATTTGGCATACAATTCTAATATAGGTTCTAGGAGACGTCAAGAGTCATTTTAGGGCTAAGGCCGTACTTTTTGTGAATTTTTGCAAAAATCTCCGGAAAAGGATCATTTTAGAAGGATGACGTCTCTATGTCAAAAAATGTTTCGAGCTTTTATACCCTTCACCATACTATTGAGGATTTATGAAATTTGTCATTCTGCTTGTAACTCCTCGAAATACTCTTGATAGAACCTACAAAGAATATATACAGGGTGAGATGAAAAATCTGTAACTAACTTTAGACTGCTGTCATTTCTAAGCTACTCGTTCGACAGCCGTTAAAATTATTCCAGTTACAGCTCATTATATTTTTTACAAGCGTACAAAATTATTTTGGGGAGAATTTTTCAGAATTTTCCAATTCGTGATGGAATTCAAGCGGGATAGTGTGATTTTTTTTTATATTTGGCTGGAAAACCACAAGTGGCTATTGTTAGAGCACTCCAGCATTTAAATATGAATAAATGTTTTATGTCTCGTAACATCGCTCGTTACCGTGACACTGGTAGCATAGCGCGATGTCAAGGAAGTGGACGGAAAAAAGCAGCAACATCAGTAGAAATGGTTCGAAAAGTAAAGAGGCGACTTGATCGAAACCCCCGTTGCTGTGACCGAAAAATGGCTCGTGAGCTAAACATATCGCAATATTCCATTCGGCAAATATTGGAAAATGAGCTCGGGGTAAAGCCATCGAAATTGCAAAAAGTGCAAAAATTTTCTCCGCAACAGAAAGAAAATGGACTCAAAAGAGCTAAAGAGTTGCTTCGCTTGGCCGAAAGTGACAAACTGCCGGATTTGGTTTTCTACGATGGGAAAATATTCGTTCGTTGTTGTCCAGCAATTTCTAAACAAACAAAATGATGGTGTTTACTTGCCAAAGAGCGCCGTCATGGTGATGGCGTGGGCCTCTCTCCGCTCGTAATAATCGACCGTGGCCATCCATCAGAATAAATGCCGAATATTATAGCGAAAATATTCTGAAGGGTGTATTAAAGCCTTGGGCACGCAAACATTTTGGCAGTAGACCTTGGACATTCCAACAGGACTCAGCACCATCGCACTCAGCACGCGCCACCCAACAATGGTTACAAAATAAAGTTCTCCGCTTCATTTCTAGCGCACAATGGCCACCAAAATCTCCGGATACCAATCCGTTGAACTATTGTGTCTGAAGTATTTTGGAAAGCAAGGTTGGTACTAAAAAATACCAAAGTGTCGATCACCTCATGCAAGCGCTTCGCCGGGAATGGGCCAACAAAATACCGCAGAGCAACATTTGGGCAGCGTGTGATGGTTTCATTGGCCGTTTGAAGGCCATAATTCGTGCCAAAGGCGACCACTTCGAACAAATCTTAACTAATTATAAATTTGCTGCTATTTTCGACATTTTTTGCTTTCATTCAATAAAATTTGAAAAATGTTAAAATTGTGGGATTTTACTTCACTGTTGCAGTTTTTTATTTCACCCTTTTTAGTAGAATTCAGTACTTTTCGTACAATCATAGTACCACCTCTATATGTCCAGCCTAGACATAAACAGTGACCCTAATGCCTAATTGTACCAACTATAGTACTATTTTGTACTTTTCCTGCACTTGTACACATTTTCAAAACAACCAATCACAAACCTACCATCGAAAGAGAAAAGAGAACCCAATACCAAGCTGATCTAAATTTCTTATTCCTTCCCCAAATACCAAAGATAATACTATTAAGTACTTTCTATATTTAGTATCATTTCATGCAAATAAGGACGCATTTCCAAAATCGCCTCCATATCAAATTTCAGAATTTCAGCTGTATTCCTTCATTAAGTACTTTTTGTACAATTGTAGTATACAATTCCAAAACCAACTTCATGTCTTAAACACAGACCCCATCAGTGACTTCAATATCAAATTTCGAGATTTCAGCTCTATTCCTTTACCCAATACCTAAGTAGGTACTATTTAGTACACATTTCAAAAACCACCTCCATATCACAATTCTAGATGCCAACAGAGACTTCAATATTAAATTTGAGAATTGCAGCAATATCCCCTCACCCAATACCAAATTTAATAAAACTTAGTACTTTTCGAACAATTATAGCACTCATTTTCAAAACCAGCTCCATCAACCGCAGACACCAACAGTGACATCTATATGAAATTCCAGGATTCCATCTCTTCATCCAATACCAATCTTAGTACTTTTTGTACTATTTGAGTACAAAACAACCTCTATATCTTAATCCCAGATACCCATAGATACCTCTATTCCAAATTCTAGAACTCCAGCTCTATCCCTTCAACCAATACTAAATTAAGTACTTTTCGTATAATTATAGTACACATTTTCAAAACCATCTTCATATCACAATTCTAAATACCAACAGAAACCTCAATATCTAATTTGAGTATTTCTTCCCTATTCCTTCAGCCAATACCCAATTTAGTATCACTCAGTACTCTTCGTACTTATGCCACATTTCAAGATTTTACCACTATCCCTTCACAAAATACCAAAATGTAGGAAAGTTAGTGAATTTTAGTATTTTTGCAACACGTAACTCTCACCGTAACATCAAAACTCCTTCCTCAAATACCAAAGTTTTAAAACAATCTCCATACCTTAACCTCAGATACCAGAGAAGTGGCCATAATATAAAAACTCAGAATTTCAGTACAATTAAAACACGCATATCCAAAACCAGCTTCTTCTCTCAAAAACAGACATCAACAGTGACATATATATCAAATTTCAGGATTTGAACTAAATTCCTTCAACAAAAAAAAAAAAAAAAAAAAAAAAAAAAAAAAAAACTCTAGATCATATCAAATATTATAATAAAATAACCATACCAAATTTAGTACCATTTAGTTCTGCCACTGCCAAATCTCAAACATAGATACCATCAGTAATTTAAATATCACATTTCAGAATTGTATCTCTATTCCTTCACACAATACCAAATTAAGTACCATTTAGTACTTTTCGTACGATCGTGGTAGAAATTTCCGAAACCACGTGTCCAGGCTACACTTAAACAACGGACCTAATACCAAAATTTCAGGTTTCAAGCACTATCTGTTAACTCAATATCAAAATGTAGCAAATATAGTACTATTTAGTACTTTTCGTGCAGTAGTACAACACATTTCCAAATCCACTTTAGTCATCACAAACCTATTACCATCGGGGAGTCCAATAAGCATTTCACCATTGTCAGTACGCCGTAAACCAAACTGTTCCAAATTTCCTACTTCCTTCCTAAATACCAAGGATAATAATATTTAGTTCTTTTAGTACTTTTTAGTACGTATTTCCAAATCCTCCCGCCATATATCAACAAAACCGCACAATTTTACAATTTTTACAAATTTTAGACTTCCAACTCAATCCCTTACTCAAATTCCAAATCTAGTACCAGTTAGTAGTTTTTATACCCTCCACCATACTATGGTGGGTATATTAACTTTGTCATTCCTTGAAATACTCATGTCAGACCCAACAAAGTATATATATTCTTGATCAGCGTAAAATTCTAAGTCGATCTAGCGATGTCTGTCCGTCTGTCTGTTGTAATCATGCTATCTTTCGAACGAATTGAGATAGAAGGCTACAATTTTGCACACATGTTTATTTTACCAGTAGTCAGGCTAAGTTCGTAAATGGGCCGTGTAGGTCCACGTTTTCATATAGCCCCCATATAACGGTACCTCTCGATATTTGGTATTTTGATGATGATTTTAGCGACATTATTCACCGGAATGGGTTTAAATTTGGTATTTGAAGTTCGTAATGAATTCTACGGTCAATGACAGAAAATTGTCTGTACAGGTCCACCTCTTCGTATAGCTCCGATATAACGGTACCTCCCTATATACGGTATTTTGAAGATTTTTGCTACAGTATTCACCGCTTATTTCATGTTTCGAATTTGAATATGGTAATGGCTTATGACAAATAAAGTCTGTGTCGGACACCACAATATATCGGCTATATTCGGCATTTTTAAGATTTTAACATAATTTTTAACGGATTTTTTTATTTGATAATTTCCAAATTCGTTTCAAATGGTGGAGGGTATTCAAAGTTCGACCCGGCCGAACTTACTGCTTTTTAACTTGTTAGTACCTATTTCTCCTTCTCTCAACCGCAGACACTAAGGGTTTCAGGAATTCAGCTATATTCCTTCACCCAATACCAAGTTTAGTACTTTATGTACAATTATAGTACATATATCCGAAACCACCTCCATATCTCAATTCCAAATACCAACAGTGACCTTAATATACATTTTCAGAATTGCAGCTATATCTCTTCATCCAATGACAAATTTGGTACCATTGGGTACTCTTTTGTACGTGTTTCCAAAACCACCTCCAAATCTCAACCCTATACCCTAACAGTGATCCTAGTGCCAATTTTCAGATTTATGGATCTCGAAGATCATTCCATTAATTACATCCCCATAATTCTTAGATATTTTGAAGTCAATCAAATTTTCTATTAAATTTTCCCACTCTGGAAGATGTACTAAGTTCGGTCAGACCGAGCTTAATTCCATTACCACTTATCTTGTCAGTCTTGTCCATTTGACCATAGCGGTGTTTACTTTTTCCATTTCCTTTGTTTTTGTCCTTTGCCATTTAGATACCAGATTGATGTGGGGGCGTAACCAACCAATGTTGTTAATCATGTTAATGACTAACAACAGCCGTCATTCATTATAACACAGCAATAACAATTAATTAACTTAATTAAATTAATTGCCACCTATTTATTATGAAAAAAATGAGATTTCACACGAACCGGCTGGCTGGCTGGTCAATGGTCATACAAAATAACACCCACTCGCCGATATCGATCAAAGGAAGATAATTTCCCCCTACACCTAGAAAGAGAGTGAGTGCGAGAGAGAGAGAGAGAGAGATAGAAAGCAACTTAATTGAATTTTCTTATCTTTATTGCATATTTTGCACTTTTTGTAGTGCGTCCTTGGATGTTTGCCATTTTCGGTGCTCATTCATCAGGACTTGTTTCGGTTATCGTTTCATCGTCTATATGCCAGAATTGATTTATACATTCTTTTTTGTTTTCTTTGGTTTGCTTCGGCTTACCTCTCTAATAAAGCCAAATATTATCAATGTTTATTTATTTGCTTAACAAGTTTAGAGGCAGTTTGCTGTCCGTCCGTCAGTCTGTCTTCCTGTCATTCATATTTATGAGCTGGCAACGAAGGAGAAAAACGTAAATTTAGGAACCTTTTTTTTGGTGGCGGCGAGGATATATCATCGGTTTTTTTTACCTTTCATAGCTTATGCAAATCGTTTCTACTTGGAATAAATTTAGTTGAGTGTTTTTTTATATGGGTCCTAATGAATAATTCATGTGATATTTTTCGTGAGGCAAAGGTGTGAGTGTGTGTGTTTGAGTGTGTGAATGTTATTAAAAACCATATGTTGTTTGTTAGTAGTTAGGTGGGACATTTGTAGGTGCCATAGTTAAACAAAGTTCGAAGAAAATTTGGGAAAATCATATGGGTATAGGTATACCCAGCTACAATACATATATAGAACCTATTGTAAAGCATATAGTATCCATTATAAAATGGAACTCCTCCCCTTTATTTTAGCAAGGGTATGTCGCAGGAAATAAGTCACTGACCACTAAAAGCCAAATTATGACTTATTTACCGATTTGAACTACTACACATTATATAGCAAGTGCCCGCTACTTCGTCAGCGGAAAGTCCCCCTAACATTTTTTAGTACCCAAAATGCACAATTTGTTCAGTTAAATATTTTTTATTACATCGTTCATCAATTTTTAGACCTTCAAGGTTTTAAATATTGTTCAAGCTTTTCATTTTTCGAAAGGAATAACTAGAAAATGTTTACCTTTTGTATCAAAAATTCTTCAAAATCCTCCATTTCGAGGTTTATAGAAGAGGATATTAGTAAAATTATTGAAAACATCCAATTTTCCCGTCCAAAAACATTTCAACGTCTCCATATCTAAACGCTAGAAACCAGTGACCTTAATATCAAATTTTAGCTCTGATCTCTCACCAAATACTAAATTTAGTAGCATTAAAATACGTATTTCCAAAACACTCACTATATCTCAACCTTAGATACCAATAGTGACCTTAATTCCAAATTCTGGAATAATAGCTCGGTCATTTCTCCAAAATTTTCAAATTTTCAAGACAACAAACCATATACCAACAGCGACATTTAAATCAAATTTCAGGATTCCAACTCTATCCCTTCACCCAATACCAAATTAAGTACCATTTAGTACTTTTCCTTGAAAATATATTGCACATATCCGAAACCAGTTCCTTCTCTCAACCACAGACGCAAAGAGTGACATCCACATCAAATTTCAGGATTCCAGCTTCATCTCTTCACCTTTTACAAAAATTTAGTACTATTTAGTCCTTTTCGTAAATTATAATATTTTTTTCCAAAACTACCTCCATATCTTAATTCCTGATACCAATAGAGACCTAAATAACCCATTTCGGGATTACAGCTCCATCCCATCAGCCAATACCATATTTAGTACTATTCAGTACTTTTCGTACAATTATAGTACACATTTCCAAAACCGCTTTCATATCTCCAATCCAGATACCAAATAGACCTCAAGATGAAATTGGAGGATTCCAGCTCTATCGTTTTAACCAATATTTTATTTATATTTATATATTTAGTACTTTTCGTAAAATAATAGTACATATTCCCAAAACCCCCTCCACATCACAATCCCAGATACCAATAGAGAACGGAATATAAAATTCCAGGGTTCCAGCTCTATCCCTTTAATCCAAAATCAATTTACTTAGTACTTTTGGTACATTTATAGTAAATATATCCAAAACCACCTCCATATTTCAATCCCACATATAAACAGCATCAAATTTTGAGATTCCAGCTATATCTCTTCACCCAATTCTAAATTTAGTACCATTCAGTACTTTTTGTACATTTATAGCATATGTGTCCAAAAACATCTCCATATCTCAAATCCAGATACCAATAGAAACCTCAATATCAATTTTGAAAATTCCAGCCCTACCCCTTCACCCAATACCAAATTTAGTACCGTTTAGTACTTTTTTTCTTTTGTACAATAAAAAAACATCTTCAAATCGCAAACGCTGATACCATCAGTAATCTAAATATCAAATTTGGGAATTTTATATCTATACCTTCATTCAATACCAAATGAAGTACCATTCAGTATCAACCTCAATCTCAAATTTCGGGATTCCAGCTCTATCACTTCATCCAATAATAAAATGTAATACAATTTACTACTTTTCGTATAATAAAAGTACATTTCCCAAAACCACCTCCATACCAGCAGAGACCTCAATGTCAAATTCGAGAATTGTAGCCCTATACTGAATTTAATACCATTTTGTAATTTTCGTACAAATTTAGGACGCATCGCCAAATCTCAAATACAGATACCATTGCTAATCAAAATAGCAAATTTCCGAATTTTATCTCTATCCCTACACCCAATACCTAATTTAGTGCCATTCAGCACTTTTCGTACAATTATAGAACAAATTTACGAAACCACGTCCAAGATCAAGATAAAAAGCCACCCTAATGTCAAATTTCAGATTTCTAGCACTGTCAGTTCACCCAATACCAAAATATACTAAATATAAAACCACCTCTTTATAATAAACCTACCTCAAAAAGGGGCCCTTATACAAAATGTCAAAATTCCAATGTCATCCGTTCGCCCTATATTAAACTATTCCAAATTTAGCACAGTTCGTACACACTTAGTACACATTTCCAAAACCACCTCTGTATGTCAAATTGACTTTCCAACCTTGATTCTCACAACAAATTTTAAGATTTTAGCTCTATCCGATCACATAGTACAAAATGGTACCATTATAAAAGTTTAGTAACATTTAAGAACTTTTCATAACCTTAACGTTCGAATTTCCGATAACCCTTTGATGCACCTATTATGCACACAATCAGTGACTCTCATTCCAAATTTCAGAATTACAGCCCCATCGGTTCATCGCAACTCCACTTTGTACCAAATGTAGAAGCATTTAGTACACATTCATACAAAATTCACGAATCCATAACCCAATCCTACACTCTCACAGTAATCCCGATGCAAAATTTTAGGATTCCAGCTCAATCGGTTCACCTTAATCCAGATTGTATCAAGCTAAGTACATTTTAGTACATATATGTACAAAATTTCTAAAACTGTCTTCATATCCCAATCCTACACTCCAACAGTAATCGTATTTCAAAAATCGTTCCTATTGGTTCAGTACATTTAAGCACAAATTTTCATAACTATCTGCATCATATAGTCCAATGAAAATCTCATTTTCTAGCTCTTCTGGTTCCTCAAATTCAAAGGTCACCATATTTAGAAACTTGTGTTACTTTTCGTAGGGTTCTAGTACGAATTTCCCCTTTGAGCCAAAATTGTCCACTCTTTCTTGAAAAAAAAATACTACACAGAAAGAGAAAGGATAATCCGATTTTGCTCCAAGTTTGCAAATCGCAGTATTTGCATTAGTGCTACGTCAGTTGCGAAAATGGACAATATCGGTGCACTCCATCCATCCATCAAGTACCTCCCCCATAAAGGGTAAAACATTTTGAATAATTATAACTCTTGTAAAAGGTGAGGTGAGAGTCCGATTGTTTGCAAATTTCACACAACACAATATTTTTTATTAACCCAAGATCTGGTGTGGGGATGGATGATATCGGTCTACTCCTTCTGGTATCTCCCCCACAGAGGGCTAAAATTTTCAAAATCCATGAATCTTATAAAACGCGAAATCAACAGTCGATTCCATTCTGACTTGGTACATCTCAATATTTCTACCAGCACAAGATCTGTTATAAAGAAGGTAGAGATCGGACCATTGCTTCTGGTACCTCCCGCACAAAGGGTCAAAGTTTTGAATAACAAAAACTATTATAAAATACGAAATAAGCGTCCGGTTCTCTTTATATATCACACATCCCATTATTTCTACTTACACAAGAACTGCTGTAAGTAAGGTATATATCGGTCTACTCCTTCTGGTACCTCCTCCACAAAGGGTCAAAGTTTTGAATACCCATGAAGCTCATAAAACGCGAAATTAACATCCGATTCCATTCAGACTTGGTACATACATCTCAATATTTCTATCAACACAACATCTGTTATAAAGAAGGTAGAGATCGGACAATGGCTTCTGGTATCGCCCCCAGAAAGGGTCCACATTGAATAACCAAAACGATTATAAAATCCGAAGTTACCATCCTGTTCTCTTTATATTTCTTACACAAGATCTGTTATGAATATGGGATATATCGGTCCACTCCTTCTGGTACCTCCCCCGCAAAGGGTCAAAGTTTTGAATATCCATAAAGGTCATACAACGCAAAATTAACATCCCATTTCATTCAGACTTGGTACAATTTAATATTTCAATCAACCCAAGAGAGAGATCGATCGTTCAATAAAGATTGTAGAGATCGAACCATTCCTTCTGGTACCTCCTCCATAAATAGTCAAAGTTTTGAATAACCAAATCGATATAGAATCCGATTCTCTTCATATTTCACACATCCCATTATTTCTACTAAAACAAGAACTGTTGTTAAAATGGGATATAGCAGCCTAGTCCTTCTGGTACCTCCCCACAGAGGGTCAAAATTTTGAAAATCCATGAAGCTCATAAAACGCGATATTGGATCCGATTCCATTTAGATTTGTGCCAAGCCTCAATATTTCCATCAACACAAGATCTGTTATAGAGATGGTAGAGATCGGTACATTTTTTCTGGTACCTTCCCCACAAAGGGTCAACATTTCGAATAAATTAAGGATTAAGCCAAAATGTCAAGATTCTAGCTTCAGCCTTTTCGTCTGGTGTTTGATGAATCGCTAAGTCAGTCAGCCAGTCAATTACTTTGCTCTTTTACTTTTATTTTATTTTACTTAACCACTAATGCCCACCCCTCTCCTCTCTAATCAGAATTTCTAATAATATTAATTACAAGTTTTAAAAGCTTTTTCAACGAAACCAAAATAAAAAAAAAACGCAATTTTAATTTTAATAAATCGTCAGCCTGGAACAAGCAAATCCCTTTAATACCTACCAATTTCATAGTCAGTCGTCCGTCGCCTCGGCTGCAACAATTTTCCATTGGAAAACTTTTCATTGATTTTTACATCAATTAAAATAATGACATGGTTTCGCTCTACACCCCTTTGCGATCAGAAAAAGGATTTAGGGATACATTTTAATTTCGCAATTTTGTTTTTCAACTCCAACCGACAGGCAATGGAGGGAGCCATCAATATTGGTGCAAACAAGACCAAAACATAGACACCCACACACACCCTTCTATAAAATGGTCGAGAAAAACACTTTTGGTTACAAAATCATTTTTTGGAAAATGACTTTAAATGGACTTTTTCACTTTTGAGCGATAAAGAGGGGGAGGAAGGCTAAACCGAAAACTTTTATTTATTGTTTAAAAGTTTTGTGACACTAAAGAGAGTTGGAGGAAAATTTGGAGAATGTCTAAAGGGCAGGAAGGGAGATAGGGCGTGAATAATATTTTCCTCAGTTGGAAACTTTTGATGGATTACGATACAGAATTTATTTTTTATCTTTAGCTTGTGGACTTTTCAATACTAGCCGGAAACGCCTAAGGGGCATGTGTGTAGGTAGGCAGGGAGACGTTTATAATTCCAACTAATAACGTAACAAAGTCCTTGGTTGACAACAAAAATGCCAATCAAAACTAATTTAAATATTGAAGACCATAATATGTATAGAAAATTTAAAATTTTGGGAATTTTTGGGAGTTCGGAATTAAGTTGAATGTGTGGGAAGTAATCGTTGACATATCCCAGACTAGCTGTCATTAGTAATGATAATAATTTTCCAGTTTCGGAACTTAAACAAAAGCAAAACACAATTTTATTAGTAATCCCAAGAAAAAATTCTCCCTCTCTCTCTCTCCCATCCATAAGAAAGCTGCCCAAATATTAATGGAAAAAAGCTAAGCATTGCGGCTTTCTTTGTTTTTATTTTATGTGGTCCATAATTTTCCAAAACACAAAGAAAAACCATGTTGGCCACCATGACAGGAAACCAAGGAAAATGTGAAGGTAGATGAATTTCAAAATGTCCTCAAAAGCGGAAACATTTGTGTTCACAAAGAGGTTTGACAAACAACTGTAACCGAAAAAAGGGCAAATATTTATGTAAATGTCAGGATTCCTTGTGGTGCGTTTTATCTTCACTTTGGTACACAAAAGACTGGAAGGAGATTTTCACTTTTACACAAGAATATGGCTTTAGGATTGAAATTATTTAATTTCTTAAGTGAATTTTTGGATAAATGAAAGAGTTTTTTGTGGTTAGACAAAATATGTCATCGTGTCGCTAAAATATTTTATTATACCCTCAGCCTTAATTTCTGCAGAGGGTATACGTCATTTGATACGGTAAAAACTTGCCTTATCGAAATAACATTTTAAGATCCTATTTTTTAAACCCTCAGCCATATGGCTACAGAGGGTATACATCATTTGTTATGGCAAAAACCTGCCTTATCCAAATAACGATTTTAGACCCAAGGTCTCTTTGGACCAAATCCGTTTCAGGACATTTGGAGTCGATCTAGAGGTATCCGCCCGTCTGTCTGTCTGTGTGGCTGGTGCGCACAATAACTCTTGAAGGGAGCAATCAATTTCGTAGAAACTTGGGGCATCGTAGTATTATTGTCAAACTTCGATCGATTTTGGTCCACTCTTTCTGGTACCTCCCTCAAAAAAGGTCAACATTTTCAAAAATATATTTTACTGCACAGAAAGAGAAAGGATAATCCGATTTGGCTCCAACTTTGCAAATCCTAATATTTTTATAAGTTTCGGGTTAGGTGGGAAAATGAAAAATGTCTTCACACTCAATCAAGTACCTCCCGCACAAAGGGTCACCATTTGGAATAATTGGTTGAGACAAACATCTAATTCTCTTCAAATTTCACACATCTCGGTTTTTTTATTAGCACAGGATCTGGTGTAAATATGGGATATATCGGTCTACTCACTCTGGGACCTTCACCACAACGTTTCAAATTTTTGAATACACGTCTCTCATTTAAAATGCGAAATCAAAGTCGCAGGGTCTTTAAATTTCACATATCGAAAAAAGATAGAACCGACCACTCCTTCTAGTACCTCCCCCACATGCGGTCAAAATATTGAATAATCATGACGCTCATAAAAGACGATATGAGCATCCGATTCTATTCAAGCATGACAAATCTTAATACAGGGTAACATGAAAAAAAAAAAACTGCAACCAACTTCAGACTGCTGTTATTTCTAAGCCACTTGTCCGACAGCTATGAAATTTATTTCAGTGACAGCTAATTATATTGTTTACGAGCATACAAAAGCATTTTGGTGAGAATTTTACAGAAAGAAGTTATTCGTGATGGAATTTAAGCGTGTTAGTGTGATTTCTTTATATTTGGCTGGAAAACCACAAGTGGCTATCGTTAGAGCACTCCAGCATTTAAATGTGAATAAATTTTTTGTGTCTCGTACCATCGCTCGTTACCGTGATACTGGTAGCGTAGCCCGACGTCAAGGACGGAAGAAAACAGCAACATCAGCAGAAATCGTCCAAAAGTAAAGAAGCGACTTGATCGAAACCCGCTTCGCAGTGGCCGAAAAATGGCTCGTGAGCTGAACATATCGCAATATTCCATTCGGCAAATACTGAAAAATGAGCTCGGGGTAAAGTCATTGAAATTCCATAATGTGCAAGAACTTACACCGCAACAGAAAGATAGAAAAATAGACTCAAAATAGCTCTATGCTTCGCTTGGCCGAAAGTGGTGAACTGCCGAAACTGGTTTTCTCCGTCTCCGATGAGAAAGCATTCGTTGTCTAGCAGTTTGAAAACAAACAAAATGATCGTGTTTACTTGCCAAAGAGGTCAGCTGAAAATGTGCACCTTCGGCTGGCCACCAGAACTCAAGTGCAGGCCATGGCTCTCTGTTCGTATTAATCAACCGTGGCATCAGAATAAATGTCGAATAGGATCGCGAAAATATTCTGGAGCGTGTATTAAAGCCTTGAACACGCAAACACTTTGGCCGCAGACCTTGATAATTCCAACAGAACTCAGCAGCACCATCGCACTCAGCACGCGCCACCCAAGAATGGTTACAAAATGATGTTCCTCCCTTCATTTCCAGCGCACAATGACCACCAAAATCTCCGGATACCAATCCGTTGAACTTTTGTGTCTGGAATATTTTGGAAAGCAAGGTTGGCACTAAAAAATACCAAGGTGTCGATCACCTCAAGCTACCGCTTCGCCGGAAATGAGCCAAAATACCGCAGAGCAATATTCTTGCGGCGGGTGACGGTTTCATTGGCCATTTCAAGGCCATAATTCGTATCAAAAGTGACCAATTCGAACAAATCTAAACTTATTCTAAAATGTGATGCTATTTCCGACATTTGTTGCTTTTATTCACTAAAATTTAAAAAAAGGAAAAATTATGGCGTTGGACTTTGTTGCAGTTTTTTTATCTCACCCTGTAAGCACACATTTCCATTACAACCTGTATTATACAATTCAATATAAATCTTATTTCCTCATTGCAGGATTCCACCCCTATTGGTTTTCCCTAAATCGAAATTGTACCAAACCTAGTACCATTTATTACAAAAAAGCACGAATATCTAATGCTTCCTTCATACTTCCATAGTAATCCGAAGACCATATTTCAAGATTCCATTCCCCTATCGGTTCGCCCAAGTACAAATTGTACCAAATTTAGTACCACATAGTATGCATAAGTACAAACTTCCTATATACATACATCCGACGCTTGAAGAATAATTTTAATTCCAAATTTCAAGTTTCGTGCTCTATCGGTTCACCGAAAATCCTTATTGTACCGAATTTAGTAACATTTTGTACACAGAAGTACCAATGCCCATACCTATCAATATACCACAATCCAACAGGAATCTTTTATCAAAATTTCAGGATTCCAACTCTACAGGTTCTCCAGAGTACAATTTTTACGAAGTTTGGCACCATTTAGTAAACATAAGTACACATTTTCATAACTACGTACATCATATAATTCAAAAGAAATCTTATATCCAAAATTTTAAGATCCCAACTCTGTCGGTTCATTCAAAATTTTAATTGTACCAAATTTAGTAAAATTTAGAGTTTCCAAAACTACGCATATATCACAGTCCTAAAATGCAGTCGTAATGTTATTTCCAAGTTTCAGTATTCTAGCTCTATCGATTCACTCAAATTGAAATTGTACCAACTTTAGTACCTCCATATCATAATTTTACACTCTGCCAGTAATGTTAATTTCAAATTTCAGGATTCCAGCTTCACCTGTTCCTCCAAATTCAAATTGTATCAAATTTCGTACTTTTTGTATACCTGAGTAAATACTCCCAATACTACCTCCCTACATCGAGCCTACTGCTCAACCTTGATTCCGTTCCAAATTTCAGCTCTAACCGTTCACATGATACGAAATAGTGCTAACTATAGTACATTTTGGTACATTTCGTGCACTTAAAGTAAAAGTCCTTTGATATATCCACCAAACACTCCATCAGTGATCCTCATTCCAAATTTAAGAGTTCTAGCTTTACAGGTTCGTCAAATACATAGGGTACCAAGAGTGATCCTAACACAAAATTTTAAAATTCTAGCTCAAGTCGTTTTATATGGGCCTTGATAATACCCTCAGCCATATGGCTACAGAGGGTATATACAATTTTATACGATCAAAACGTGCCTAGTCGAAATAACGGTTTTAGACCCTTGGTCTCTTTGGACCAAAACCGCCTTAGAACATTTGGAGTCGATCTAGCGATGTCCGTCCGTCTGGCTGGCTGGTGCGCACGATAACTCTCGAAGGGAGTATCCCAATATTTATATTAACCCAAGTTCTGGTGTGAAGATGGGCAGTATCGGTCCACTCCTTTTGGTACCTCCCCCACAAAAGGTCGAAATGTTCAAAAAATATATTTTTTGCACAGAAAGAGAAAAGATAATCCGATTTTGCTCCAACTTTGCATATCCTAATATTTGTGTCAGTGCTAGGTCAGATGTGAAAATGGACAATATCGGTTCACTCCATCAAGTGCCTCCCTCACAAATGGTCAAAATTTTGAATAATTATTGAACTCTCATAAAATGTGATGTAAGAGTCCGATTGTCTTCAAATTTCACAAATCCCAATATTTATATTAGTCCAAGGTCTGGTGTTAAGGAGGACAAAATCGGTCCACTACTTCTGGTACCTCCCACACAAATGGTCGAAATATTCAATATTTTTATCTGTCATAAATTGCGAAACAATTCAGCGATTCTTTACAACTTGCAATATCTAAATATATGTCTCTCATCCAGAATCCTGAGATAAAAATGGAATTTCTGATTTCCCATAAATTGGGTGTAAACGTTCGTATTGGCTGAGGGTATACATCTGTTGGCAAAACCGACCGATACAACCTTTTGTTTTGTCAGGAAAAAAAAGTTTGTTGCTTCGTAATTTTTAATACGTTTTAGAGTTGGACCAAAATTTCGGATCTCAAATAAGGATTTCAGGAGCGAGGGCTTAGGTATATTCTTATTATTTGGAGTATTTGCAGATTAAAGATTTGAAGAAAAAAAACGATGGAACATGCTTTACATTATTTTTGGTTGCAAGTAAAGACAATTTCAAAATTTTGTCTATGTGTTGATATAACATGCCAATGTCATGTCCAGCCTGATTTCTAGGATTTTCTAATTTGAAAACATATTTTCCTTTTTCTTATTCGTAATACAATTTGCATTTTGTAATTTTCCTCCAGAATTACCCGAAAATTTAACCATTATTATATTATAATAAATCTTGTCATTACTTCCATTTACCTTGTGTTTTTTCTCCTTTTCTTTTTGGCTTCAATTTCCTTTTCCGTTGTCAACAGGCAATTATTTAAATAAATTTTCTTTGATTTGCATTATCCTTAAAATCCCGAAACAAGAAAGTAAACAAATTTTGATGCTCAAAGATGATTTACATTCCTTCTATTGTAGAGCTAAGAGAAGAATGACAGGAATCCTGTAAAGAAATGTAAATTATTTTTTCCTTTCTTTCTTCTTCTTCTCTGTTTACTTTAATTACAGAAATGGAAACAAAATTAGATTCACGACAAGGACAATTTCCGGCCTCATTTCCGGACACCTTTAAGAATTTCTTTGCCATGATGAATGAGGATGAAGACCACATGGATTTGTTCTCCAATCTATTGGAAGATAAGGTAAGTTAAGGCCCGGCTTGGGTATTAGATAAATATTGGAAATAAGGGAATGTAAATAGGAAAGAAAATCATTGCTCTCATTTGCATGGAGGGGAGGGGACATGTCACTAACATGTTTTGCATAGATTCGATGAATGGGAAATGAGTTTGCCCAGATAATTTGTTGGTGCGTGAAAACTGCAAAAATCATTGGCATAACGAATTTATAATAAACAACTTTGGTGGAAAATGTACGGAACTTTAATGTGACCATTAGACATTATTGACATTTCGGGGTTTTTAGCTATTATTTGTGATCAGTTTCCTAAAGAGGAAAAATAGCATACTTTAAAATGGCCATAACTCCTTAAACATTGACATTTCGGGGTTTTTAGCTATTATTTGTGATCACTTTTTTAAAGAGGAAAAATAGCATATTTTAAAATGGCCATAACTCCTTAAATATTAACATTACGGGGTTTTTAGCTATTATTTGTGATCACTTTTCTAAGGAGGAAAAATAGCATATTTTAAAATGGCCATAACTCCTTAAATATTGACATTTCGGGGTTTTTAGCTATTGTTTGTGATCACTTTTTTAAAGAGGAAAAATAGCATATTTTAAAATGGCCATAACTCCTTAAATATTTACATTTCGGGGTTTTTAGCTATTATTTGTGACCACTTTTCTAAGGAGGAAAAATAGCATATTTTAAAATGGCCATAACTCCTTAAATATTGACATTTCGGGGTTTTTAGCTATTATTTGTGATCACTTTTTTAAAGAGGAAAATAGCATACTTTAAAATGGCCATAACTCCTTAAATATTGACATTTCGGGGCTTTTAGCTATTATTTGTGATCACTTTTTTAAAGAGGAAAAATAGCATACTTTGTGATGGCCATAACTCCTTAAATATTGACATTTCGGCATAGCATACTTTAAAATGGCCATAACTCCTTAAATATTGACATTTCGGGGTTTTTAGCTATTATTTGTGATCACTTTTTTAAAGAGGAAAAATAGTATACTTTAAAATGGCCATAACTCCTTAAATATTGACATTTCGGGGTTTTTAGCTATTATTTGTGATCACTTTTTTAAGGATGAAATATTGCATACTTTAAAATGGCCATAACTCCTTAAATATTGACATTTCGGGGTTTTTAGCTATTATTTGTGATCACTTTTTTAAGGATGAAATATTGCATACTTTAAAATGGCCATAACTCCTTAAATATTGACATTTCGGGGTTTTTAGCTATTATTTGTGATCACTTTTTTAAGGATGAAATATTGCATACTTTAAAATGGCCATAACTCCTTAAATATTGACATTTCGGGGTTTTTAGCTATTATTTGTGATCAGTTTTCTAAAGTGGAAAAATAGCATACTTTATGATGGCCATAACTCCTTAAATATTGACATTTCGGGGTTTTTAGCTATTATTTGTGATCACTTTTTTATTTAAAATGGCCATAACTCCTTAAATATTGACATTTCGGGGTTTTAAGCTATTATTTGTGATCACTTTTTTAAGGATGAAATATTGCATACTTTAAAATGGCCATAACTCCTTAAATATTGACATTTCGGGGTTTTTAGCTATTATTTGTGATCACTTTTTTAAGGATGAAATATTGCATACTTTAAAATGGCCATAACTCCTTAAATATTGACATTTCGGGGTTTTTAGCTATTATTTGTGATCACTTTTTTAAGGATGAAATATTGCATACTTTAAAATGGCCATAACTCCTTAAATATTGACATTTCGGGGTTTTTAGCTATTATTTGTGATCACTTTTTTAAGGATGAAATATTGCATACTTTAAAATGGCCATAGCTCCTTAAATATTGACATTTCGGGGTTTTTAGCTATTATTTGTGATCACTTTTTTAAGGATGAAATATTGCATACTTTAAAATGGCCATAACTCCTTAAATATTGACATTTCGGGGTTTTTAGCTATTATTTGTGATCAGTTTTCTAAAGTGGAAAAATAGCATACTTTATGATGGCCATAACTCCTTAAATATTGACATTTCGGGGTTTTTAGCTATTATTTGTGATCACTTTTTTAAAGAGGAAAAATAGCATACTTTAAAATGGCCATAACTCCTTCAATATTGACATTTCGGGGTTTTTAGCTATTATTTGTGATCAGTTTTCTAAAGAGGAAAAATAGCATACTTTATGATGGCCATAACTCCTTAAATATTGACATTTCGGGGTTTTTAGCTATTATTTGTGATCACTTTTTCAAAGAGGAAAAATAGCATACTTTGTGATGGCCATAACTCCTTAAATATAGACATTTCGGGGTTTTTAGCTATTATTTGTGATCACTTTTTTAAGGATGAAATATTGCATACTTTAAAATGGCCATAACTCCTTAAATATTGACATTTCGGGGTTTTTAGCTATTATTTGTGATCACTTTTTAAGGATGAAATATTGCATACTTTAAAATGGCCATAACTCCTTAAATATTGACATTTCGGGGTTTTTAGCTATTATTTGTGATCAGTTTTCTAAAGAGGAAAAATAGCATACTTTAAAATGGCCATAACTCCTTAAATATTGACATTTCGGGGTTTTTAGCTATTATTTGTGATCACTTTTTTAAAGAGGAAAAATAGCATACTTTAAAATGGCCATAACTCCTTAAATATTGACATTTCGGGGTTTTTAGCTATTATTTGTGATCACTTTTTTAAGGATGAAATATTGCATACTTTAAAATGGCCATAACTCCTTAAATATTGACATTTCGGGGTTTTTAGCTATTATTTCTGATCACTTTTTTAAGGATGAAATATTGCATACTTTAAAATGGCCATAACTCCTTAAATATTGACATTTCGGGGTTTTTAGCTATTATTTGTGAGCAGTTTTCTAAAGAGGAAAAATAGCATACTTTATGATGGCCATAACTCCTTAAATATTGACATTTCGGGGTTCTTAGCTATTATTTGTGATCACTTTTTTAAAGAGGAAAAATAGCATACTTTGTGATGGCCATAACTCCTTAAATATTGACATTTCGGGGTTTTTAGCTATTATTTGTGATCACTTTTTTAAAGAGGAAAAATAGCATACTTTAAAATGGCCATAACTCCTTAAATATTGACATTTCGGGGTTTTTAGCTATTATTTGTGATCACTTTTTTAAGGATGAAATATTGCATACTTTAAAATGGCCATAACTCCTTAAATATTGACATTTCGGGGTTTTTAGCTATTATTTCTGATCACTTTTTTAAGGATGAAATATTGCATACTTTAAAATGGCCATAACTCCTTAAATATTGACATTTCGGGGTTTTTAGCTATTATTTGTGATCACCTTTTAAAGAGGAAAAATAGCATACTTTAAAATGGCCATAACTCCTTAAATATTGACATTTCGGGGTTTTTAGCTATTATTTGTGATCACTTTTTTAAAGAGGAAAAATAGCATACTTTAAAATGGCCATAACTCCTTAAATATTGACATTTCGGGGTTTTTAGCTATTATTTGTGATCACTTTTTTAAAGAGGAAAAATAGCATACTTTAAAATGGCCATAACTCCTTAAATATTGACATTTCGGGGTTTTTAGCTATTATTTGTGATCACTTTTTTAAGGATGAAATATTGCATACTTTAAAATGGCCATAACTCCTTAAATATTGACATTTCGGGGTTTTTAGCTATTATTTGTGATCACTTTTTTAAAGAGGAAAAATAGCATACTTTAAAATGGCCATAACTCCTTAAATATTGACATTTCGGGGTTTTTAGCTATTATTTGTGATCACTTTTTTAAGGATGAAATATTGCATACTTTAAAATGGCCATAACTCCTTAAATATTGACATTTCGGGGTTTTTAGCTATTATTTGTGATCACTTTTTTAAAGAGGAAAAATAGCATACTTTAAAATGGCCATAACTCCTTAAATATTGACATTTCGGGGTTTTTAGCTATTATTTGTGATCACTTTTTTAAGGATGAAATATTGCATACTTTAAAATGGCCATAACTCCTTAAATATTGACATTTCGGGGTTTTTAGCTTTTATTTGTGATTACTTTTTTAAGGATGAAATATTGCATACTTTAAAATGGCCATAACTCCTCAAATATTGACATTTCGGGGTTTTTAGCTATTATTTGTGATCACTTTTTTAAAGAGGAAAAATAGCATACTTTAAAATGGCCATAACTCCTTAAATATTGACATTTCGGGGTTTTTAGCTATTATTTGTGATCACTTTTTAAGGATGAAATATTGCATACTTTAAAATGGCCATAACTCCTTAAATATTGACATTTCGGGGTTTTTAGCTTTTATTTGTGATCACTTTTTTAAGGATGAAATATTGCATACTTTAAAATGGCCATAACTCCTCAAATATTGACATTTCGGGGTTTTTAGCTATTATTTGTGATCACTTTTTTAAAGAGGAAAAATAGCATACTTTAAAATGGCCATAACTCCTTAAATATTGACATTTCGGGGTTTTTAGCTATTATTTGTGATCACTTTTTTAAGGATGAAATATTGCATACTTTAAAATGGCCATAACTCCTTAAATATTGACATTTCGGGGTTTTTAGCTTTTATTTGTGATCACTTTTTTAAGGATGAAATATTGCATACTTTAAAATGGCCATAACTCCTCAAATATTGACATTTCGGGGTTTTTAGCTATTATTTGTGATCACTTTTTTAAAGAGGAAAAATAGCATACTTTAA
The DNA here is from genome assembly GCF_030504385.1 of Musca domestica. Taxonomy (NCBI): domain Eukaryota; kingdom Metazoa; phylum Arthropoda; class Insecta; order Diptera; family Muscidae; genus Musca; species Musca domestica. The sequence goes on from NW_026712249.1 coordinate 17,185,247, forward strand.
AATGGCCATAACTCCTTAAATATTGACATTTCGGGGTTTTTAGCTATTATTTGTGATCACTTTTTTAAGGATGAAATATTGCATACTTTAAAATGGCCATAACTCCTTAAATATTGACATTTCGGGGTTTTTAGCTATTATTTGTGATCACTTTTTTAAAGAGGAAAAATAGCATACTTTAAAATGGCCATAACTCCTTAAATATTGACATTTCGGGGTTTTTAGCTATTATTTGTGATCACTTTTTTAAGGATGAAATATTGCATACTTTAAAATGGCCATAACTCCTTAAATATTGACATTTCGGGGTTTTTAGCTTTTATTTGTGATCACTTTTTTAAGGATGAAATATTGCATACTTTAAAATGGCCATAACTCCTCAAATATTGACATTTCGGGGTTTTTAGCTATTATTTGTGATCACTTTTTTAAAGAGGAAAAATAGCATACTTTAAAATGGCCATAACTCCTTAAATATTGACATTTCGGGGTTTTTAGCTATTATTTGTGATCACTTTTTTAAGGATGAAATATTGCATACTTTAAAATGGCCATAACTCCTTAAATATTGACATTTCGGGGTTTTTAGCTATTATTTGTGATCACTTTTTAAAGAGGAAAAATAGCATACTTTAAAATGGCCATAACTCCTTAAATATTGACATTTCGGGGTTTTTAGCTATTATTTGTGATCACTTTTTTAAGGATGAAATATTGCATACTTTAAAATGGCCATAACTCCTTAAATATTGACATTTCGGGGTTTTTAGCTTTTATTTGTGATCACTTTTTTAAGGATGAAATATTGCATACTTTAAAATGGCCATAACTCCTCAAATATTGACATTTCGGGGTTTTTAGCTATTATTTGTGATCACTTTTTTAAAGAGGAAAAATAGCATACTTTAAAATGGCCATAACTCCTTAAATATTGACATTTCGGGGTTTTTAGCTATTATTTGTGATCACTTTTTTAAGGATGAAATATTGCATACTTTAAAATGGCCATAACTCCTTAAATATTGACATTTCGGGGTTTTTAGCTATTATTTGTGATCACTTTTTTAAAGAGGAAAAATAGCATACTTTAAAATGGCCATAACTCCTTAAATATTGACATTTCGGGGTTTTTAGCTATTATTTGTGATCACTTTTTTAAGGATGAAATATTGCATACTTTAAAATGGCCATAACTCCTTAAATATTGACATTTCGGGGTTTTTAGCTTTTATTTGTGATCACTTTTTTAAGGATGAAATATTGCATACTTTAAAATGGCCATAACTCCTCAAATATTGACATTTCGGGGTTTTTAGCTATTATTTGTGATCACTTTTTTAAAGAGGAAAAATAGCATACTTTAAAATGGCCATAACTCCTTAAATATTGACATTTCGGGGTTTTTAGCTATTATTTGTGATCACTTTTTTAAGGATGAAATATTGCATACTTTAAAATGGCCATAACTCCTTAAATATTGACATTTCGGGGTTTTTAGCTTTTATTTGTGATCACTTTTTTAAGGATGAAATATTGCATACTTTAAAATGGCCATAACTCCTCAAATATTGACATTTCGGGGTTTTTAGCTATTATTTGTGATCACTTTTTTAAAGAGGAAAAATAGCATACTTTAAAATGGCCATAACTCCTTAAATATTGACATTTCGGGGTTTTTAGCTATTATTTGTGATCACTTTTTTAAGGATGAAATATTGCATACTTTAAAATGGCCATAACTCCTTAAATATTGACATTTCGGGGTTTTTAGCTTTTATTTGTGATCACTTTTTTAAGGATGAAATATTGCATACTTTAAAATGGCCATAACTCCTCAAATATTGACATTTCGGGGTTCTTAGCTATTATTTGTGATCACTTTTTTAAAGAGGAAAAATAGCATACTTTAAAATGGCCATAACTCCTTAAATATTGACATTTCGGGGTTTTTAGCTATTATTTGTGATCACTTTTTTAAGGATGAAATATTGCATACTTTAAAATGGCCATAACTCCTTAAATATTGACATTTCGGGGTTTTTAGCTTTTATTTGTGATCACTTTTTTAAGGATGAAATATTGCATACTTTAAAATGGCCATAACTCCTCAAATATTGACATTTCGGGGTTTTTAGCTATTATTTGTGATCACTTTTTTAAAGAGGAAAAATAGCATACTTTAAAATGGCCATAACTCCTTAAATATTGACATTTCGGGGTTTTTAGCTATTATTTGTGATCACTTTTTTAAGGATGAAATATTGCATACTTTAAAATGGCCATAACTCCTTAAATATTGACATTTCGGGGTTTTTAGCTATTATTTGTGATCACTTTTTTAAAGAGGAAAAATAGCATACTTTAAAATGGCCATAACTCCTTAAATATTGACATTTCGGGGTTTTTAGCTATTATTTGTGATCACCTTTTTAAGGATGAAATATTGCATACTTTAAAATGGCCATAACTCCTTAAATATTGACATTTCGGGGTTTTTAGCTATTATTTGTGATCACTTTTTTAAAGAGGAAAAATAGCATACTTTAAAATGGCCATAACTCCTTAAATATTGACATTTCGGGGTTTTTAGCTATTATTTGTGATCACTTTTTAAGGATGAAATATTTTTTAGCTGTTATTTGTGATCACTTTTTTAAAGAGGAAAAATAGCATACTTTAAAATGGCCATAACTCCTTAAATATTGACATTTCGGGGTTTTTAGCTATTATTTGTGATCACTTTTTTAAGGATGAAATATTGCATACTTTAAAATGGCCATAACTCCTTAAATATTGACATTTCGGGGTTTTTAGCTATTATTTGTGATCACTTTTTAAAGAGGAAAAATAGCATACTTTAAAATCGCCATAACTCCTTAAATATTGACATTTCGGGGTTTTTAGGTATTATTTGTGATCACTTTTTTAAGGATGAAATATTGATATACTTTAAAATGGCCATAACTCCTTAAATATTGACATTTCGGGGTTTTTAGCTATTATTGTGATCACTTTTTTAAAGAGGAAAAATAGCATACTTTAAAATGGCCATAACTCCTTAAATATTGACATTTCGGGGTTTTTAGCTATTATTTGTGATCACTTTTTTAAGGATGAAATATTTTTTTAGCTGTTATTTGTGATCACTTTTTTAAAGAGGAAAAATAGCATACTTTAAAATGGCCATAACTCCTTAAATATTGACATTTCGGGGTTTTTAGCTATTATTTGTGATCACTTTTTTAAGGATGAAATATTGCATACTTTAAAATGGCCATAACTCCTTAAATATTGACATTTCGGGGTTTTTAGCTATTATTTGTGATCACTTTTTTAAAGAGGAAAAATAGCATACTTTAAAATGGCCATAACTCCTTAAATATTGACATTTCGGGGGTTTTAGCTATTATTTGTGATCACTTTTTTAAGGATGAAATATTGCATACTTTAAAATGGCCATAACTCCTTGAATATTGACATTTCGGGGTTTTTAGCTATTATTTGTGATCACTTTTTTAAAGAGGAAAAATAGCAAACTTTAAAATGGCCATAACTCCTTAAATATTGACATTTCGGGGTTTTTAGCTATTATTTGTGATCACTTTTTAAGGATGAAATATTTTTTTAGCTGTTATTTGTGATCACTTTTTTAAAGAGGAAAAATAGCATACTTTAAAATGGCCATAACTCCTTAAATATTGACATTTCGGGGTTTTTAGCTATTATTTGTGATCACTTTTTTAAGGATGAAATATTTTTTTAGCTGTTATTTGTGATCACTTTTTAAAGAGGAAAAATAGCATACTTTAAAATGGCCATAACTCCTTAAATATTGACATTTCGGGGTTTTTAGCTATTATTTGTGATCACTTTTTTAAGGATGAAATATTGCATACTTTAAAATGGCCATAACTCCTTAAATATTGACATTTCGGGGTTTTTAGCTATTATTTGTGATCACTTTTTTAAGGATGAAATATTGCATACTTTAAAATGGCCATAACTCCTTAAATATTGACATTTCGGGGTTTTAGCTATTATTGTGATCACTTTTTTAAAGAGGAAAAATAGCATACTTTAAAATGGCCATAACTCCTTAAATATTGACATTTCGGGGTTTTTAGCTATTATTTGTGATCACTTTTTTAAGGATGAAATATTGCATACTTTAAAATGGCCATAACTCCTTAAATATTGACATTTCGGGGTTTTTAGCTATTATTTGTGATCACTTTTTTAAGGATGAAATATTGCATACTTTAAAATGGCCATAACTCCTTAAATATTGACATTTCGGGGTTTTTAGCTATTATTTGTGATCACTTTTTTAAAGAGGAAAAATAGCATACTTTAAAATGGCCATAACTCCTTAAATATTGACATTTCGGGGTTTTTAGCTATTATTTGTGATCACTTTTTTAAAGAGGAAAAATAGCATACTTTAAAATGGCCATAACTCCTTAAATATTGACATTTCGGGGTTTTTAGCTATTATTTGTGATCACTTTTTAAGGATGAAATATTGCATACTTTAAAATGGCCATAACTCCTTAAATATTGACATTTCGGGGTTTTTAGCTATTATTTGTGATCACTTTTTTAAAGAGGAAAAATAGCATACTTTAAAATGGCCATAACTCCTTAAATATTGACATTTCGGGGTTTTTAGCTATTATTTGTGATCACTTTTTTAAGGATGAAATATTGCATACTTTAAAATGGCCATAACTCCTTAAATATTGACATTTCGGGGTTTTTAGCTTTTATTTGTGATCACTTTTTTAAGGATGAAATATTGCATACTTTAAAATGGCCATAACTCCTCAAATATTGACATTTCGGGGTTTTTAGCTATTATTTGTGATCACTTTTTTAAAGAGGAAAAATAGCATACTTTAAAATGGCCATAACTCCTTAAATATTGACATTTCGGGGTTTTTAGCTATTATTTGTGATCACTTTTTTAAGGATGAAATATTGCATACTTTAAAATGGCCATAACTCCTTAAATATTGACATTTCGGGGTTTTAGCTTTTATTTGTGATCACTTTTTTAAGGATGAAATATTGCATACTTTAAAATGGCCATAACTCCTCAAATATTGACATTTCGGGGTTTTTAGCTATTATTTGTGATCACTTTTTTAAAGAGGAAAAATAGCATACTTTAAAATGGCCATAACTCCTTAAATATTGACATTTCGGGGTTTTTAGCTATTATTTGTGATCACTTTTTAAGGATGAAATATTGCATACTTTAAAATGGCCATAACTCCTCAAATATTGACATTTCGGGGTTTTTAGCTATTATTTGTGATCACTTTTTTAAAGAGGAAAATAGCATACTTTAAAATGGCCATAACTCCTTAAATATTGACATTTCGGGGTTTTTAGCTATTATTTGTGATCACTTTTTTAAGGATGAAATATTGCATACTTTAAAATGGCCATAACTCCTTAAATATTGACATTTCGGGGTTTTTAGCTTTTATTTGTGATCACTTTTTTAAGGATGAAATATTGCATACTTTAAAATGGCCATAACTCCTTAAATATTGACATTTCGGGGTTTTTAGCTTTTATTTGTGATCACTTTTTTAAGGATGAAATATTGCATACTTTAAAATGGCCATAACTCCTCAAATATTGACATTTCGGGGTTTTTAGCTATTATTTGTGATCACTTTTTTAAAGAGGAAAAATAGCATACTTTAAAATGGCCATAACTCCTTAAATATTGACATTTCGGGGTTTTTAGCTATTATTTGTGATCACTTTTTTAAGGATGAAATATTGCATACTTTAAAATGGCCATAACTCCTTAAATATTGACATTTCGGGGTTTTTAGCTATTATTTGTGATCACTTTTTTAAAGAGGAAAAATAGCATACTTTAAAATGGCCATAACTCCTTAAATATTGACATTTCGGGGTTTTTAGCTATTATTTGTGATCACTTTTTTAAGGATGAAATATTGCATACTTTAAAATGGCCATAACTCCTTAAATATTGACATTTCGGGGTTTTTAGCTTTTATTTGTGATCACTTTTTTAAGGATGAAATATTGCATACTTTAAAATGGCCATAACTCCTCAAATATTGACATTTCGGGGTTTTTAGCTATTATTTGTGATCACTTTTTTAAAGAGGAAAAATAGCATACTTTAAAATGGCCATAACTCCTTAAATATTGACATTTCGGGGTTTTTAGCTATTATTTGTGATCACTTTTTTAAGGATGAAATATTGCATACTTTAAAATGGCCATAACTCCTTAAATATTGACATTTCGGGGTTTTTAGCTTTTATTTGTGATCACTTTTTTAAGGATGAAATATTGCATACTTTAAAATGGCCATAACTCCTCAAATATTGACATTTCGGGGTTTTTAGCTATTATTTGTGATCACTTTTTTAAAGAGGAAAAATAGCATACTTTAAAATGGCCATAACTCCTTAAATATTGACATTTCGGGGTTTTTAGCTATTATTTGTGATCACTTTTTTAAGGATGAAATATTGCATACTTTAAAATGGCCATAACTCCTTAAATATTGACATTTCGGGGTTTTTAGCTTTTATTTGTGATCACTTTTTTAAGGATGAAATATTGCATACTTTAAAATGGCCATAACTCCTCAAATATTGACATTTCGGGGTTCTTAGCTATTATTTGTGATCACTTTTTTAAAGAGGAAAAATAGCATACTTTAAAATGGCCATAACTCCTTAAATATTGACATTTCGGGGTTTTTAGCTATTATTTGTGATCACTTTTTTAAGGATGAAATATTGCATACTTTAAAATGGCCATAACTCCTTAAATATTGACATTTCGGGGTTTTTAGCTTTTATTTGTGATCACTTTTTTAAGGATGAAATATTGCATACTTTAAAATGGCCATAACTCCTCAAATATTGACATTTCGGGGTTTTTAGCTATTATTTGTGATCACTTTTTTAAAGAGGAAAAATAGCATACTTTAAAATGGCCATAACTCCTTAAATATTGACATTTCGGGGTTTTAGCTATTATTTGTGATCACTTTTTTAAGGATGAAATATTGCATACTTTAAAATGGCCATAACTCCTTAAATATTGACATTTCGGGGTTTTTAGCTATTATTTGTGATCACTTTTTTAAAGAGGAAAAATAGCATACTTTAAAATGGCCATAACTCCTTAAATATTGACATTTCGGGGTTTTTAGCTATTATTTGTGATCACCTTTTTAAGGATGAAATATTGCATACTTTAAAATGGCCATAACTCCTTAAATATTGACATTTCGGGGTTTTTAGCTATTATTTGTGATCACTTTTTTAAAGAGGAAAAATAGCATACTTTAAAATGGCCATAACTCCTTAAATATTGACATTTCGGGGTTTTTAGCTATTATTTGTGATCACTTTTTTAAGGATGAAATATTTTTTAGCTGTTATTTGTGATCACTTTTTTAAAGAGGAAAAATAGCATACTTTAAAATGGCCATAACTCCTTAAATATTGACATTTCGGGGTTTTTAGCTATTATTTGTGATCACTTTTTTAAGGATGAAATATTGCATACTTTAAAATGGCCATAACTCCTTAAATATTGACATTTCGGGGTTTTTAGCTATTATTTGTGATCACTTTTTTAAAGAGGAAAAATAGCATACTTTAAAATCGCCATAACTCCTTAAATATTGACATTTCGGGGTTTTTAGGTATTATTTGTGATCACTTTTTTAAGGATGAAATATTGATATACTTTAAAATGGCCATAACTCCTTAAATATTGACATTTCGGGGTTTTTAGCTATTATTTGTGATCACTTTTTTAAAGAGGAAAAATAGCATACTTTAAAATGGCCATAACTCCTTAAATATTGACATTTCGGGGTTTTTAGCTATTATTTGTGATCACTTTTTTAAGGATGAAATATTTTTTTAGCTGTTATTTGTGATCACTTTTTTAAAGAGGAAAAATAGCATACTTTAAAATGGCCATAACTCCTTAAATATTGACATTTCGGGGTTTTTAGCTATTATTTGTGATCACTTTTTTAAGGATGAAATATTGCATACTTTAAAATGGCCATAACTCCTTAAATATTGACATTTCGGGGTTTTTAGCTATTATTTGTGATCACTTTTTTAAAGAGGAAAAATAGCATACTTTAAAATGGCCATAACTCCTTAAATATTGACATTTCGGGGGTTTTAGCTATTATTTGTGATCACTTTTTTAAGGATGAAATATTGCATACTTTAAAATGGCCATAACTCCTTGAATATTGACATTTCGGGGTTTTTAGCTATTATTTGTGATCACTTTTTTAAAGAGGAAAAATAGCAAACTTTAAAATGGCCATAACTCCTTAAATATTGACATTTCGGGGTTTTTAGCTATTATTTGTGATCACTTTTTTAAGGATGAAATATTTTTTTAGCTGTTATTTGTGATCACTTTTTTAAAGAGGAAAAATAGCATACTTTAAAATGGCCATAACTCCTTAAATATTGACATTTCGGGGTTTTTAGCTATTATTTGTGATCACTTTTTAAGGATGAAATATTTTTTTAGCTGTTATTTGTGATCACTTTTTAAAGAGGAAAAATAGCATACTTTAAAATGGCCATAACTCCTTAAATATTGACATTTCGGGGTTTTTAGCTATTATTTGTGATCACTTTTTTAAGGATGAAATATTGCATACTTTAAAATGGCCATAACTCCTTAATATTGACATTTCGGGGTTTTTAGCTATTATTTGTGATCACTTTTTTAAGGATGAAATATTGCATACTTTAAAATGGCCATAACTCCTTAAATATGACATTCGGGGTTTTAGCTATTATTTGTGATCACTTTTTTAAAGAGGAAAAATAGCATACTTTAAAATGGCCATAACTCCTTAAATATTGACATTTCGGGGTTTTTAGCTATTATTTGTGATCACTTTTTAAGGATGAAATATTGCATACTTTAAAATGGCCATAACTCCTTAAATATTGACATTTCGGGGTTTTAGCTATTATTTGTGATCACTTTTTAAGGATGAAATATTGCATACTTTAAAATGGCCATAACTCCTTAAATATTGACATTTCGGGGTTTTTAGCTATTATTTGTGATCACTTTTTAAAGAGGAAAAATAGCATACTTTAAAAATGGCCATAACTCCTTAAATATTGACATTTCGGGGTTTTTAGCTATTATTTGTGATCACTTTTTAAAGAGGAAAAATAGCATACTTTAAAATGGCCATAACTCCTTAAATATTGACATTTCGGGGTTTTTAGCTATTATTTGTGATCACTTTTTTAAGGATGAAATATTGCATACTTTAAAATGGCCATAACTCCTTAAATATTGACATTTCGGGGTTTGAGCTATTATTTGTGATCACTTTTTTAAAGAGGAAAAATAGCATACTTTAAAATGGCCATAACTGATTAAATATTGACATTTCGGGGTTTTTAGCTATTATTTGTGATCACTTTTTTAAGGATGAAATATTGCATACTTTAAAATGGCCATAACTCCTTAAATATTGACATTTCGGGGTTTTTAGCTATTATTTGTGATCACTTTTTTAAGGATGAAATATTACATACTTTAAAATGGCCATAACTCCTTAAATATTGACATTTCGGGGTTTTTAGCTATTATTTGTGATCACTTTTTTAAAGAGAAAAAATAGCATACTTTAAAATGGCCATAACTCCTTAAATATTGACATTTCGGGGTTTTTAGCTATTATTGTGATCACTTTTTAAGGATGAAATATTGCATACTTTAAAATGGCCATAACTCCTTAAATATTGACATTTCGGGGTTTGAGCTATTATTTGTGATCACTTTTTTAAAGAGGAAAAATAGCATACTTTAAAATGGCCATAACTGATTAAATATTGACATTTCGGGGTTTTTAGCTATTATTTGTGATCACTTTTTAAGGATGAAATATTACATACTTTAAAATGGCCATAACTCCTTAAATATTGACATTTCGGGGTTTTTAGCTATTATTTGTGATCACTTTTTTAAAGAGGAAAAATAGCATACTTTAAAATGGCCACAACTCCTTAAATATTGACATTTCGGGGTTTTTAGCTATTATTTGTGATCACTTTTTTAAGGATGAAATATTGCATACTTTAAAATGGCCATAACTCCTTAAATATTGACATTTCGGGGTTTTTAGCTATTATTTGTGATCACTTTTTTAAAGAGGAAAAATAGCATACTTTAAAATGGCCATAACTCCTTAAATATTGACATTTCGGGGTTTTTAGCTATTATTTGTGATCACTTTTTTAAAGAGGAAAAATAGCATACTTTAAAATGGCCATAACTCCTTAAATATTGACATTTCGGGGGTTTTAGCTATTATTTGTGATCACTTTTTTAAGGATGAAATATTGCATACTTTAAAATGGCCATAACTCCTTGAATATTGACATTTCGGGGTTTTAGCTATTATTTGTGATCACTTTTTTAAAGAGGAAAAATAGCAAACTTTAAAATGGCCATAACTCCTTAAATATTGACATTTCGGGGTTTTTAGCTATTATTTGTGATCACTTTTTTAAGGATGAAATATTTTTTTAGCTGTTATTTGTGATCACTTTTTTAAAGAGGAAAAATAGCATACTTTAAAATGGCCATAACTCCTTAAATATTGACATTTCGGGGTTTTTAGCTATTATTTGTGATCACTTTTTTAAGGATGAAATATTTTTTTTAGCTGTATTTGTGATCACTTTTTTAAAGAGGAAAAATAGCATACTTTAAAATGGCCATAACTCCTTAAATATTGACATTTCGGGGTTTTTAGCTATTATTTGTGATCACTTTTTTAAGGATGAAATATGCATACTTTAAAATGGCCATAACTCCTTAAATATTGACATTTCGGGGTTTTTAGCTATTATTTGTGATCACTTTTTTAAGGATGAAATATTGCATACTTTAAAATGGCCATAACTCCTTAAATATTGACATTTCGGGGTTTTTAGCTATTATTTGTGATCACTTTTTTAAAGAGGAAAAATAGCATACTTTAAAATGGCCATAACTCCTTAAATATTGACATTTCGGGGTTTTTAGCTATTATTTGTGATCACTTTTTTAAAGAGGAAAAATAGCATACTTTAAAATGGCCATAACTCCTTAAATATTGACATTTCGGGGTTTTTAGCTATTATTTGTGATCACTTTTTTAAGGATGAAATATTGCATACTTTAAAATGGCCATAACTCCTTAAATATTGACATTTCGGGGTTTTGAGCTATTATTTGTGATCACTTTTTAAAGAGGAAAAATAGCATACTTTAAAATGGCCATAACTGATTAAATATTGACATTTCGGGTTTTTAGCTATTATTTGTGATCACTTTTTTAAGGATGAAATATTACATACTTTAAAATGGCCATAACTCCTTAAATATTGACATTTCGGGGTTTTTAGCTATTATTTGTGATCACTTTTTTAAAGAGAAAAAATAGCATACTTTAAAATGGCCATAACTCCTTAAATATTGACATTTCGGGGTTTTTAGCTATTATTTGTGATCACTTTTTTAAGGATGAAATATTGCATACTTTAAAATGGCCATAACTCCTTAAATATTGACATTTCGGGGTTTTGAGCTATTATTTGTGATCACTTTTTTAAAGAGGAAAAATAGCATACTTTAAAATGGCCATAACTGATTAAATATTGACATTTCGGGGTTTTAGCTATTATTTGTGATCACTTTTTAAGGATGAAATATTACATACTTTAAAATGGCCATAACTCCTTAAATATTGACATTTCGGGGTTTTTAGCTATTATTTGTGATCACTTTTTTAAAGAGGAAAAATAGCATACTTTAAAATGGCCACAACTCCTTAAATATTGACATTTCGGGGTTTTTAGCTATTATTTGTGATCACTTTTTTAAGGATGAAATATTGCATACTTTAAAATGGCCATAACTCCTTAAATATTGACATTTCGGGGTTTTTAGCTATTATTTGTGATCACTTTTTTAAAGAGGAAAAATAGCATACTTTAAAATGGCCATAACTCCTTAAATATTGACATTTCGGGGTTTTTAGCTATTATTTGTGATCACTTTTTTAAGGATGAAATATTGCATACTTTAAAATGGCCATAACTCCTTAAATATTGACATTCGGGGTTTTTAGCTATTATTTGTGATCACTTTTTTAAAGAGGAAAAATAGCATACTTTAAAATCGCCATAACTCCTTAAATATTGACATTTCGGGGTTTTTAGCTATTATTTGTGATCACTTTTTTAAGGATGAAATATTGCATACTTTAAAATCGCCATAACTCCTTAAATATTGACATTTCGGGGTTTTTAGCTATTATTTGTGATCACTTTTTAAGGATGAAATATTGCATACTTTAAAATGGCCATAACTCCTTAAATATTGACATTTCGGGGTTTTTAGCTATTATTTGTGATCACCTTTTTAAGGATGAAATATTGCATACTTTAAAGTCGCCATAACTCCTTAATATTGACATTTCGGGGTTTTTAGCTATTATTTGTGATCACTTTTTTAACGTTGAAATATTGCATACTTTAAAATGGCCATAACTCCTTAAATATTGACATTTCGGGGTTTTTAGCTATTATTTGTAATCACTTTTTTAAGGATGAAATATTGCATACTTTAAAATGGCCATAACTCCTTAAATATTGACATTTCGGGGTTTTTAGCTATTATTTGTGATCACTTTTTTAAAGAGGAAAAATAGCATACTTTAAAATGGCCATAACTCCTTAAATATTGACATTTCGGAGTTTTTAGCTATTATTTGTGATCACTTTTTTAAGGATGAAATATTGCATACTTTAAAATGGCCATAACTCCTTAAATATTGACATTTCGGGGTTTTTAGCTATTATTTGTGATCACTTTTTTAAAGAGGAAAAATAGCATACTTTAAAATCGCCATAACTCCTTAAATATTGACAATTCGGGGTTTTTAGCTATTATTTGTGATCACTTTTTAAGGATGAAATATTGCATACTTTAAAATGGCCATAACTCCTTAAATATTGACATTTCGGGGTTCTTAGCTATTATTTGTGATCACCTTTTTAAGGATGAAATATTGCATTCTTTAAAATGGCCATAACTCCTTAAATATTGACATTTCGGGGTTTTAGCTATTATTTGTGATCACTTTTTTAAGGATGAAATATTGCATACTTTAAAATGGCCATAACTCCTTAAATATTGACATTTCGGGGTTTTTAGCTATTATTTGTGATCACTTTTTTAAGGATGAAATATTGCATACTTTAAAGTCGCCATAACTCCTTAAATATTGACATTTCGGGGTTTTTAGCTATTATTTGTGATCACTTTTTAACGTTGAAATATTGCATACTTTAAAATGGCCATAACTCCTTAAATATTGACATTTCGGGGTTTTAGCTATTATTGTAATCACTTTTTTAAGGATGAAATATTGCATACTTTAAAGTCGCCATAACTCCTTAAATATTGACATTTCGGGTTTTTAGCTATTATTTGTGATCACTTTTTTAACGTTGAAATATTGCATACTTTAAAATGGCCATAACTCCTTAAATATTGACATTTCGGGGTTTTTTAGCTATTATTTGTAATCACTTTTTTAAGGATGAAATATTGCATACTTTAAAATGGCCATAACTCCTTAAATATTGACATTTCGGGGTTTTTAGCTATTATTTGTGATCACTTTTTTAAAGAGGAAAAATAGCATACTTTAAAATCGCCATAACTCCTTAAATATTGACATTTCGGGGTTTTTAGCTATTATTTGTGATCACTTTTTTAAGGATGAAATATTGCATACTTTAAATCGCCATAACTCCTTAAATATTGACATTTCGGGGTTTTTAGCTATTATTTGTGATCACTTTTTAAGGATGAAATATTGCATACTTTAAAATGGCCATAAACTCCTTAAATATTGACATTTCGGGGTTTTTAGCTATTATTTGTGATCACTTTTTTAAGGATGAAATATTGCATACTTTAAAGTCGCCATAACTCCTTAAATATTGACATTTCGGGGTTTTTAGCTATTATTTGTGATCACTTTTTTAACGTTGAAATATTGCATACTTTAAATGGCCATAACTCCTTAAATATTGACATTTCGGGGTTTTTAGCTATTATTTGTAATCACTTTTTTAAGGATGAAATATTGCATACTTAAAAATGGCCATAACTCCTTAAATATTGACATTTCGGGGGTTTTTAGCTATTATTTGTGATCACTTTTTAAAGAGGAAAAATAGCATACTTAAAATGGCCATAACTCCTTAAATATTGACATTTCGGGGTTTTAGCTATTATTTGTGATCACTTTTTTAAGGATTGAAATGTTGCATACTTTAAAATGGCCATAACTCCTTAAATATTGACATTTCGGGGTTTTTAGCTATTATTTGTGATCACTTTTTTAAAGAGGAAAAATAGCATACTTTAAAAATCGCCATAACTCCTTAAATATTGACAATTCGGGGTTTTTAGCTATTATTGTGATCACTTTTTTAAGGATGAAATATTGCATACTTTAAAATGGCCATAACTCCTTAAATATTGACATTTCGGGGTTCTTAGCTATTATTTGTGATCACCTTTTTAAGGATGAAATATTGCATTCTTTAAAATGGCCATAACTCCTTAAATATTGACATTTCGGGGTTTTAGCTATTATTTGTGATCACCTTTTTAAGATGAAATATTGCATACTTTAAAATGGCCTAACCCTAAATATTGACATTTCGGGGTTTTTAGCTATTATTTGTGATCACTTTTTTAAGGATTAAATATTGCATACTTTAAAATGGCCATAACTCCTACAATATTGACATTTCGGGGGTTTTTAGTTATTATTTGTGATCACTTTTTTAAGGATGAAATATTGCATACTTTAAAATGGCCATAACTCCTTAAATATTGACATTTCGGGGTTTTTAGCTATATTTGTGATCACTTTTTTAAAGAGGAAAAATAGCATACTTTAAAATCCCATAACTCCTTAAATATTGACATTTCGGGGTTTTTAGCTATTATTTTGATCCCTTTTTTAAGGATGAAATATTGCATACTTTAAAATGGCCATAACTCCTTAAATATTGACATTTCGGGGGTTTCGCTATTATTTGTGATCACTTTTTTAAGGATGAAATATTGCTACTTTAAAATGGCCATAACTCCTTAAATATTGACATTTCGGGGTTTTTAGCTATTATTTGTGATCACTTTTTTAAAGAGGAAAAATAGCATACTT